>NW_026521000.1:30000-105000 GCF_024256425.1 Clarias gariepinus | reverse complement strand
AGTTTGAAAACCAATTATCTCTACAGTTCGGAGTCTGCGAGGGTCTGGAGCTCGTTATCAAAGTTACTGTTTCAGAATGACATTGTTGATAAAATGATGTTATATTAATGCTAAATAAACAATCTGCACACAAAAGACATCACCCTTAACATCTGCGGTCCCTCACAAGGTTCAGAAGTCCTGACTGGGGGACAGGACGAACGCAACAGGTTCAACATTCTGGTGGAGCAGGGGTTCGAACCTCAGACCTTCTGATCATTATCTCAGTGCCTTAGCCCTCTGAGCTATCACTAGGACTTTATTGTTATGGCTCAGGATTTAGGCATCTCACACTTATACAGTGCAGTGAATCTGCACTACTACAGTGTATAAGTGGTGTATACGTGTACACACTTGACATGCTCATACTGCAAATTATAGTGCTTTTTCTTTTGCCTGCTAATAGAAATAACTGCTAAGTGACTCTAACTTTCAAGACAATGTCTGTAATGTTGCCACAACGTTTTCTCCCTGTGGAACCAGGAGGTAAAATAGAGAGCTTTTTTTTTTTTGCATGCACGGCACACCATTGTAGAGGTTACTGGAAACCAGTAGCTCTTCTTACATAACAGTATTTTTAGACATGCAGGTCTGCAGGAGATAATTTTTCTCACAATGCTCTCAGTACGAGAGCTCAGGCAGCAAAGGTGAACTAATTACAGTGTTCCCGTGAAGGTCTATATATCAATAACCATAACAACCCTTTTCCTGGCATGGAAAAAGTATAAACAGGTGAAAAGTGAACCAATCACGTTACTCTGCATGCAGCGCCGAGCACACACAGCTTCCACACATGGCGAGGACTGCACCATGCTTCTGTCGAAGGAAACTGCAGGGATTGGATTCTTGCTCAGCGTTTCACCGATCGTAACTAACGACCCGAGTCCGGGTGACAACACCGGCCTGTAAAACAATCTCAGAGAGGTGATGTAGTGATCCTGTTAATGGAACAGTCGTGTTACAGTAGAGACGCTTCTCAGACGCACACTAAGCCCACGTCACCAGGACAACTTGGCTGAAAAACCAAATACTCACATAAACGAGCAGTAAACAGATAAGCTCTAATATCGCACTGCGCACTTCTCCACCACTCTGGAGCCAGACGTCCCGCTGGCTTTATTAGGTGGCCGTAAACTAGCCGTCCGGGTCCCGGATTAGGTTAATTATTTTCCTTAATTTCGCCTCTCTCTTCCAGCCTGGGAGCAAGGGTCGCCTGTGACTTATTTACAATCACTCCTTGTGCTAAAAGTCTGATAAAGAGGGAGTGAGGTGAAGAGGGCAGCCGGCACTGGCGACTGGTGAACGCTGGGAGGTGTTGGCAAGAAGGCCTCAGACAGCGCCAAACAATCTTTACAGGATGTATGATCCATAAAGTGTTAAATGATGCTGTCTGCTCCCCAGCAAGAGCTGTCTACTAAACCGGACCCCCTGCTGCCTCGCTAGCCAGCGTAAGGCAAAGAATAGACTTTTAAAAAAGTTCCAAAAGTTGAGCATTTTATGACAGAAACACTTTATGACTATGAAAACGTTGCTCTGTGGGTTGTACAGTATATCATTCCGAGAGTCCCTGCGTTTACGTGTAGAGGTGGAGAAATTCTCACCGCGTTCTGTTCATGTGCAGAAGGAACTTTATGTTGTGTCCGACTGTATATAACAGGGAAACCATGTTCACGTGTCTCTCCGCTCTCTCCAAACTAGGACTTGTATTTTAAGTCTCTCTCTCAATGGACCAAAATATTTTCCTCGAAGCATGCCTTTGAGTTTTGTGGAGGTTCGTAACCAATTTTCCTGCTACAAAAATAGACCACAATCAAGCCTTTTTGTAATTTAGACTCTGCTTTAAAACTAACCACACTTCAAGCCTCTGTTTCTATTTTTGAATCTCACAGCTGAGAGTCCATTTCTGATTTTGTGTGCTGCTTAAAGTATAATTTTCCTTAAGCCTGGGATTGAACACAGCATTTTGCGGCAAATGTATAACAATCTACAGGGGCCGGATGTGACTGCGGAAATTATTCATTAGGAAAGTAATAGTATCTCTTGTCCTGGCTCTGGGACGTCCATGGCTCGCGGAGCGGTGCGGTGCGGTGTGATTTTCTCTTCTCCACTGGAAGCACGGGGTACAGTGAAGAGGAGACGCTCGACAACGAAGGAGTTTTTCCTTTCCTTTTTCCTCCCTCTCCCTCCATTTTGCAATAAAAGGAAAAGAGGATTTGGAAACAGAACAAATTGTTCAATAATGCAGTTTTTTCTTGGCCTGTTGTTTAGAGCGGTTGATGTTTATGCCCATGTGAGAGAGGCCTGACCGTGTTTGCCCCAAGCCTTCTATCCTCCTCTGGGACACCAGCCATGTGCTTTAGAGGAAAACCACACAAGAGAGAGCTAGCAGGGGGCAGAACGTTCCAGAAAAATCCTGACCACTGCAAGCCAAGACACCAGCTCGAAACTCAACTGGATGTGGTGAATAAGTCAAATTATGGAAGCGGAGGGTGAAACCTCAGGCTGAACTGGAGAAGGAATAGAAGAGGAAAGCCATATTTGTTTCATAACACGCTTTCCTGAGCTGCGCCTCAAAATGGAGCGAGTATAGAAGAAGTGGAGATGCGTCGCTGGAATGTCATGAATTAAAAGCGTCAGTTTAATCAATTAGCTGGGAGTTTACTCATCTGTGATGCATTAAGATCGGGCCAGATAGGTCAAGTGGAGCTTTCGATTGGCTCGTGCGCGTATACACATGTCTGAAAGATGGCAGCTGTCTTGTTTAAAGTGAAATAATTGAAGGAAAAGCGGGGCTGGCTCCGTAAGGACTACGTCCCCTGCAGTTATAGAGGACAGAGACCGCTAACAGCTTCCTCCTCACTCCATAACAAACAGCAAGGGGCTAGGCCCCCGAGGCTTCCTGTGTCCCACACACAGGCCACAAATAAACACAATCAGGTTCTGTAAGCGCTCAGCTCTCCTTCCCCTGACCCTCACTTACTCACTCACTCACTCACTCGCTCATTCACTCTCTCGAAGAAGAAGAAGAAGAAGAAAAAGAAGAAAGAAGGGGAAATAATCCCAAAATGGGCAACTGAAAAGAGTCGCCAGGCTAAACGCCTGTGTGGAGTCGACAAATAAAAACAGAAGGGTAGTTGGGAATGTCACGCAAAATCGGCTCTAAACAGATCATCCAGTGTCTCACTTCAGGAGCGTCTCATACAGTCCAACCGCTCCCTGGAGCTCACGCTTCTGCGGCAATGGACGTCAAGTTCGCCACATTCTTCTGGGCTTCAGGATGACACGACAGCTAAATGCAGCTCTCTGTCTCTCATCAAGTACTCATGCTTTTTTATGTTTTTAAGAGAGCCAGTTCTGTACTTCTGTTCATGTTATATTTTAAGTTTTAAGTTGACTTGTTAGGCGCAGAAACAACTCTACACTGAAATGCTCAATGTTGTTTCAGAGGAACCATATATTTATAACACACATCTAAAGATCGGAGGGAGAGCAGAGAGGAAGGAGGGGGCAGAATACACCCGAGTACAATATAGATGTAAAATATGCAGAATATATTTCTATTAGTGTGAACGGTTTTGTGTTAGATAAGGAAAGTGCAGATCCTGCGTGTAAACACTGTGAAATGTGCAGGTACAGGATGTAAACAAGGCTGCAACAGATACTAAAATAAATAATATGTGTGTATATAGTCCTCTATCTACTGTACACAGGCGAGTTACAGCAGCGCTCCAGAGAAGCGTTTTTACATTTTTAAATCGTAAAAGAATTAGATGCAGTGCTACTGTCCAGTATGTGAGGTGTGTGTACGGTGGAATAAACACGATCAGTACTCCAGGATAACACACACGGACACGACTCAGACATTAGAGACATTGGACCTGCAGCAACAAGTGGAAAAAAAAAAGTCTGTCTCAGTGCAACTTAAATAAAACTTTAAGGGAAGTCCAGAGGAGCTGCTTTAACATCCTGATCGAGATCACCGCAACTGAGAGGAGACTCTGGGACTCGCAGGAGTGACTGATGCTGCTGTTACTTAACCACCAATTACATTTAAAGTAGTGGTAGTTGTCTAATTAAACTAATTTAGGTCGTTGTCTGATCTTTTGTATAATACTTTGTGGCAGAAACCCAGTTTAAAAACTTTCTAAAAAAATCACAATAAGATGAGAGTGCAGCACAAAATAATGAACCTGTGTTTGATCTTTAATTCTTTTCATTGGGAGGTTTTAGTGTAATTTCTATAATTTCTCATCCTCCCATCATTAAAATCTATATGAGCTTGTTAATTAACTAAGAAGAAAACCAACCCTTAATGAGTTTTCTGTTGCTTGGATGAGGTTTACACTCATATATAGTATTTAGGTACGTTCAGGAAAGCGCAGCTCGAGTTTCCCCAAGTGTGTAAGTGTGTGAGTTAGACATTGAGACTCTGGGGGTAATGCCACCATGCCACTGGGGATGTGAGTGGATGTGGAGGGAGGAACTCTGACTAATAGGTTTGCCAGAGTCACATTTCTATAAAGAGTGTAAGAGTGGAGAGTGTACAGTATCTGTGATGTGTAGAAGCGTCTCTGATGTGTTATAGGGACTGGGAGAGGGAACGGAGCATTATGGAGAGGATAAAGAAGGTACTAGATGATGATGATGATGATGATGATGATGAAATGGGTGTATTTGCAGATACTGAAAATAAAAGATTTATGCAAACCGTGCTGAAATTGTTTCCCAGGCACGTTTCTGAGACAGAGAGGAAATGTTCATCTCACTTCTCCAGTGTTGGAAAATTTGGACTCGTTTCAGGTTGAGATGCCGTTAAAGCTGGAAGTTTTACTCAGACCTGGCAACCCTGCTGTTAGGACTATTTGGGCTCCTGTAGGAACGGAGCTGTAAGTTAATTGCCAGTTACAGTGAAGTGGAACTGAGTCATGCAGTAATGTAATGCTGGCTCCCCTATTGTGTCTGCTCGCTTTGTTCAGGACCTTTTACGGTACATACAGGATCGCTGTCACAGTGAAAAGTGGCTGCTTCAGTTTTTTTAAGTAAGGTTTAAAAATAGCTTTAGTACAGATCCTACAGCATGTCTTATTTTTGAAAGTTGCGTTACTAAAACTGCTTTTTTTTTTTTTTGTAGTACATTTTAGCCCTGCGAGCTCAACCTGACAAATTTGGGTAAAGTTTTACTCTCTGAAACAATCACAAAACCTCACTTATTATCAATAAAAAATATATTTTTTCTCATGTACTAACTCTAGGCTCAGGTGTTTTGCAATGAGTCTTAAAATTAAGCAAAGGTGTATCTGTCACACCCAAACACAAACCCATCACTCTTCTCCCAATCCTACTGCAGGGACGACTCCGCTGAATCTGACGATATCCCAACATCCAAGCTCTAATTACACTTTGCAAGGTTTTGTCGTTTCCCTCTTTGCATTTCTGCCTCTCTGTCGTTTGCCAGTGTTCTGCTCTGTGCAAAACACTTTGACTAAGGATTTAGATTTATTGTTAAAAAAATAAATATTCATAATAATCTGCATTTGTATTCATACACCTCAGCCTTCATCATTACAGCATCTCGTTTCCACTGTACGACTTTCCTACATTTTGATTAAATGATGATTAACAACTGAACAACTGATGCTCGTGTTTCAACCTGGCAGAACTTCTTTTCTTAGAGATGATTACATCATACCGAGAAGACTTCAAGCTGTAATCACTGTCTGGTGCCTCAACATCGTGGAGAGTTTCGGCAGAATGATGAAGTTAATTTTACAGACTGTAATGCTGGCCGGAAGCGTGGTGTTCTACCAAAACCTGGCACTGAAATAAATTCATCTCTTTTCTTGAAAATTAACTTTGAGAATAATGTAATGGAGAGAGATAAAGGCTTCTAGGTTGAAAATTATTGGATGCAAGAAAATTACAGTATGTTATGTCAGAGCATGAGTACATCTCTGATTACATTTTTTATTTTGTAAATACATCTGTCCACAATTTGTTTTCTTTACTTTCAAGCTGTACTTACTTCCTCAAAAGAAGGAGCTAAAAAAAAAAAACATCGGAAATAGAAAGTGAGGAGATTCAATTTAAGGAACGAGAAGAACCCTTGAATTCCCAGAACCCTTGAGTTTTTCCAAGAAGATACTGGACTCAGGATGTTGGTGTGTAATGTTACCTCGAGTAGACAATAGTGACATACAGAGAAGGTAATGAAGTTAGAGAACATGTTTTAAAGAATTTATGGACTGTAAATAATAAATGTCTTTTGTACATAAGGTAGTAAAATCAGTAGGACAGGATCAGTAGGACAGGATCAGTAGGACAGGATCAGGATCGAAATAAAAAAAAAACCCAGATCATTAACATCCCAGAAGCGGCTCATGTTCCAAAACAAAAAAAAATTTCCCAAAAGGAATAATAAAAATCTAATTATTCATTTCACAGCCCCCTCCCCCACAAAAAAAATGGAACAAAATATAAAGTAAAAATAAAACAAATTAACCTGCACTTCACCTTAAAAAAAAAGCTTCAACTATATGTTGAAATGTGTGTGTGTGTGTGTGTGTGTGTGTGTAACTCTAAAGTTAGAAGAGACTCTTACTTTCAGCCCCTCTCGTCTCCCCCTTCTCATTTAACACAGTAAACCTTTCTCCTCTCTTATTTGAATTTCACACAAACACACACCCACACACACACACATTAACGGAAAGACTGTTTTGTCTGAAAAATTAGGAAGGAACATCGCTGATGACACTCGTGTGAGCGCTTACTAACGGAATCACTGCTGTAAAGTAAAACAAACAAACAAATGAACCTGCACAGAGCAGTGTGGAAGAGGGGGGGTGTTGAGGGGTAGAAAGGCAAGAGAGAGAGTGCGTGTGTGAAGGGGTGTCGCATTACACATGCACACACATAACGACAGGCTGAAACAAAGAGAGAGAAAATGGATTTTTAACCTCTCTAATGAGACTTTCTTTTGCTTTACACAGGCACACACACGTGTGTTATAAGAAACAGTACACATGCACTTACAAACACAAAATAAAACATGTTTTACACACACCCGCGTGCACAGATGTTGATTATACCAGTAAGAGACGCACAAAGACCCAGCAGGACCCACACACACACATACACAGCGCCTGTGCGCATAAACGGAAACACTTACATGTTGAAATTTATTTACCCACAATTACCCACAATTCCACAGCACAAGAGAGAGAAAAACTATTGGCTCAGTTATGATAACGTCAAAAAAAGAAGTGCATGCGTAATGATGTACATGATACTCGGTACTCATAAACCAAGACTTGCTCATTTTCCAAATCAAAATTTATTTAAAGTTACTCGCAATTCGAGGTTTCACTGTATATAGAAATACAGTTCTGTAGAAAGGGCTTTATAGAAACGGCCTGCCAGATGCCCCCATGCTGTTTATCCAGGATTGGGACCAGGACTAAGAGTGCACTGGTTTGTGTGACCCCCAGTGTCTGGTGCTGGTCCTCTGACCAGAAACCAAACCCACTGACTGCTAACCACTCGTCCACCAGGGAACCCAGGACCTCCTGTCCTTCATCTCCACGACCTCCATCTCACTCATTACAGGAGACTCAATCAGGACGAGTGTGTAAGAGCTCAGATACACAAAGAAACAGCTGCAGGCTTCACTCCAGGTCATCTAAACATGTTTACAGGCAGAACGTCAGACATGTGAATGAAGAAATAAAGAGAATCTATAATCCATTAAAACAGACTGAGCACCGATTATTTATTAACAAGGACAAGAAGAGCTCGTGTGTAACTTTTGGATATTTTTTATTTAGCGGTGAAGATCAGTGAATTCTGTAGATCATTAAGGTCATGACCTCTCTGAATTTCTCTCCTGTTTTTTTTTTGTTTTGTTTTATGAGATTTTTTATTAAAGCTTGTCCCTTACTCCATTTCCCAGCACACACACACACACACACACACGCTCTACAACAGTCACATGCTGTAATGACGATCACCTGAAGCTCATTAAGTTGATCAGTGTGTCTATAGATAGTGTGTGTGTGTGTGTTTGAGTCAGTTCCTTTGTCTATCTGTTCAGATTGCTGTTTAGTTTCCTTCTTGATTCTGTTGTTTTGTCATAGTTCCTATCCCGAGTCTCAGTTTTCCTGTTTGTGTTCGTACCTTGTGTGTTTGTTTTGTTTTAAAGTGTGTGCACTCTGCTTTAACGATCCTCCGTCTCGCCTCCTGCCTGTCCTCCACACGTCACAATGTTAGAGACGAGGTTCTATACGGTCCTTTTGCAGGTCTCTAGAGTTCTATAGAAGCTGAATTAAAAAAATCTATAGAACATGCATCTAGAGTCCTACTGAAATACAACAAAACATATTATCAGGGTCCCACGTTATGCAGTAGCGTGTAAGAGGATCAGATAGCATAATAACGTTTATGATGAATTTATGGTAGAGTTATGTAAAGCTTAATCACTGTTTTAAATTTTTTAACTGCTACATAAAACTCCAGCTTTGGCCCTAGTTCACTGCTGCTGACGTGACACGTTTGATACGCGCGGCTCCTGCGGGTCTGCCGTGTAGAGCGGGCACTGAAATGCATGATTCAAAAAAAAAGAAAGATAATTTTGAGCTGCACTGCCAAGTCCTTCGCCATGAAGCTTCCTGCTGCTCAGGAGTTCCTGCTGTCTGGTGAGAGACAAATAGAGGCAGTAACTCGAAACAGGAAAAATTTGGTAGCATGAGATTCAAAAACCCCAACCTACTGTACCCCCAGACGATGGCACGGAGGACGTCTGAACACTGTTTAGGGAATGTAAAGTCTTCGTGATGGCTCAGTCTGCGTCCCTCCCCGCTGTGATTTGTCATTACAGGTTGCACGTTGCAGCTTCTCTCAAGAATGCTATAAGATCAAGTGAGCGTCACTCCTACATGCACCTTTGAGTGATTTCACAGCACTCCACTTCCTGTCAAGGAGAATAAGATCTCAGAAACAAACTGGTCACAGGAAGTCATTTCTACACGGCTTTGTTCCTGAAGCTGCAATTTCAATTCTGATGAGTAGAGTGATTTACAGACGCTAGTGTGGAACCAGGCGGCCTCCAGGGTCAACGATTCCATTCCCGCCTCGGGGTCTGTGTGTGTGGAGTTTGTATGTTCTTCCTGTGCGTGGTGGGTTTCCTCCGGGTACTCCGGTTTCCTCCCACAGTCCAAAAACATACAGATTAGACTAATTGCCGTTTCCAAATATTCCATAATGTGTGTGTGTGTGTGTGTGTGTGTGTGTGTGCGTGTGCCCTGTGATGGATCGGCACCCCATGTAAGATGTACCCCGCCTTGTCTCCTGGGATAGGCTCCAGGCCCCTTGTGACCCTGTATACATGATAAAGTGGTATAGACCATGTGTGAGTGAGTGTGGAACCATTTAAATGCTGGCGTGTTATCGTACCTGTCAGGTGTGTATGTTGGCGCAGTGGTCAGTACGTGTTGATTAATATTAATAATTCACTAACAAAAGCGTCTAATTTTTTTATTTAAGTGAGTTTACAGAATTCCAGAACCTTCACAGTTCAGCTTCCAGCTTAGTTTAAGTTCTTACAGCTTTAAAAACTGGTATTAAGTGGATTTGGACTTCCTTTGCCTCTGCATGGACTTCACATGTTTGGTTCGATCAAATACTCATCAGTTCATGAGATAGGACTTCTAGATAGAATCTGAAAAAAAAATTATATAACACATTTGCTTTAAGTGAAATACTGACCAGGAAATTATGCAGAGGTATTTTTTTTTCCCAAAGTCTAAAATGAATAAGAATTCCCAGATGCTTAGTGTCGTCTCACTGTAAATGTTCTACTCCTAGCAGGATGCATGTCTGCTTTTTGCTAAATGAGTTTTTAATTTTGATCTAGTTAACCTCCGACCTGCCTCTTCTTCACCAGTGAAAAAAAACATCCTGGATAAATATTTGAGCAGGCAGCGTGAGCGCGTACAGCCCCGGCTCCCTTAGAGGCCCTTCCTGGCCTGTGTCAGCCAAGATTAATGTAGATTCACTAATGCACTGGGGTGGGAGGCACACACACACACACACACACACGCACACACTCCTCCAGAGTAGAGAGTTATCTGAGATATGCGTTTCTCCTCTGTTTTTTGATGGGATGTTACACTTCCTTTATGAGGGTCTGATGATGATTTGAGGACAGAACAGAGAAGTTATGACACAGTGGAACACAGACACTTGTTCTGGGGAGAGAAGAAACACACGAGGTAAAGAATAAGTCGGATCTGATGGTAATGGAAATTCCTTCACAAGTTTTATGGACCAGTGCCTCCAAAATTGCCTTCACAAACTGTTTCTTGCATGCTTTCTGTGGAACTGATTAGAGAGAGAGAGAGAGAGAGAGAGAGAGCATGGTCAGTAATGAGTGCAGCAGTGGCCTTTTCCCATTAAATAATTAGAGCAGTGTAATGCCATAGAGGACCATTTTGTACGTGATCAAACATAAAGTCATATGATTTAGACACAGTGTCTTGCAGGGGTTCCTGGGAGTAACAGTCAGCCATTGTAGAGCAGGATGAAGACTAAAGCCTGTAAGAAAGGCATGCTGTGGGCCTGGCATGGCTGGAGGAAAGGCCTCCAGCCACTGTTACTCGCACTGGACAGAGGTGCCTTTGTCTGGTGACTGCCACCGCCTAGCAGGTGCTTTCAACTTCCCCCTTCTTCCTTTCCATGCTCTAGAAGACTTAAGTGTCCTGCCCCCCTGAGGGTGAAGTGGCCTGGAGGGTAGATACCACTCATGGGAAATTCACCTCTTTTCAAGTCACCAATAAGACACAATTCTTCGATATAACATGAAACATTAATCTATTAAAAAGGGAAGAAAAAACACACAAAGTCCTGTGCAAAAGGCCAAAGTTAGGCCAGAGTTTGTTATAGCACCTTATAGCATAGCCACATGCTAACGATTATTCAGTGAACATGACAAAGACGACCCCTGAACCAGTCAAGTTACTTCCTGAATGACATCAGTCGCTTCCTCAACAGATTCTATTTTTTTCTCTCTGTTGAGTTCATACAACAAACAGGAGAAGAGCTTCACGTTACCGAAAAACTCCTCTGTCCTGAAGATGTTGAGAAACGTACAAAGCGCTGACACTCATTCGCTCATACTCCTGGATCCTATCATAAGAGACTCTGGGCACAAAGCAGGGTGGTACAAGATGGGATGGGGTTCCAGTCCATCATAAGACATGAGCACAAACTTGTCTTTGCACTGTGGGAAGAAACCAGAGTACCAGGAGGAACCCACCAAGCCTGGGGAGAACATACAGACCTATCCACACATACAGCCCCATAGAACCCTCAACCCTGCAGGTCTAAGGCCACAGTGCTAACCAGTACACCACTGCGCTGCCTGAAACTGGAGACTCCTTCCTTAAATGTCAGGGGTTTTTGGTAAAAAAAAAAAAAAAAACTTTATTAAAACCTGTTCATGATTAATGTTAGATTATATGACGCGTTTGCTGTTCGAGTCCCGTAGCTACAGAAACAACACAAAACACAGATCCTCTTTGAGTTTAAGTTTATATTCTAGTAAAAACGTTGGTTCAGTAAAACACTGAAATCCATCGTTAAGAGCGAGGGGAGCGGATGAGGGAGGCAGTTAGGCTGTGAATCTAACTTCTAGAACTGACGAGTTTCTAAAGCTGGGTCCTAGAACCTTTAAATGACCTTTAACCTCCAGTTCAGATAAAAGGGTCACTTTTGGAAACAGTGTAAACATGACACAAAATGGATAACTTTAGATATTTACTGTCGACGCAGTCATTTTACTGTCTGTTTTTAAAAAGTCTTTACATTTTTTTGTGATAATCATAGCACTGACTGTCGAACAAAGTGGAACAAAGCTGGTCGAAAGGGAAGGAGGAGTAAGAGGAAAAAACGTGAGAAAAGAGAGAGGGAGAGATTAACACTCTAATCCAATATCCGATGCTCTGGCTGGCCGAGGCGGTGTTGAGTGAAGGCTGTTGTAAGCAGAGCTCTGTGACCCTCCACATCCTTACAGTCCAACTTCCATAACAGACAGGATTTAAACCAGGTCACTGCTTCCAGCCAACAGCTCTGTCCTGCGCGCACACACACACACACACACACACACACACACACATACTGGTTTTTGTGATTTATAAAGACTTTGATGGCCAAACCAGTAGGGTGGTGGTTTATGAGGACCCACCTTTCCCAATGCCTTACCAGGATGAGAATACACAAAAACCATCACACACACGCACACACACACACACACACACACCGTTTTGACCGTTGCGAAATGTTTATTTTTATATATTTGTTTGACTTGCAGCTCAATTGTTCGATGGTCTCCGCTGAAATTTGTGACATTTATTAGTTCCTGTTTTCTGTATTAATAAATCAGTTCATGACTGACCTCAACTCCATTCATTTAAAAAGTGTCTGTAGTATTTAAGCGCACTTTTTAAATCATAGAGACATCTTTAAGAGCCAGGCTGTAGTGTTCACCTAAATGTTGTTTTTAGTGCAAACTGTGAAAATCTTCAGCGGTTCAGCCATAGAGAGAAGCTTAAACTCCCAAGAGCTCACACAAACAGATCGTCTCTACGCGGTAATCTATAGCCAGAGTGTGGCATGACAAATATCTTTTAACGCCTACATGGTAAAAACTAAAGTAGCTCTACGTTTACTGCACCCACTGGATCAGAGGTTCTGCATCACCGCGGCGTCCACTGTGGGCTCGGGCTCAGTTTTTGAAAACTAAATTCACTACATTTATTTCCGCTCGCTGTTACAGAGTATAAATAATATTAATACACCACTTTAACCCCAGGAGCCTCTTAGGGTGCGTTCACATCACCTGCCTGAAGCGACACTGATCTGAGTATCTGATGTGTTTCCTAGATCAGATACAGATCCAAGGCATGATCATGTGACATAGTGCCTCCGCGCATGTGTAGAGAGTGATGTCATCAGTCAGCGCCAGCAGCACAGGCCTTTCGAAGCAGTGCTAGCAACAGCTGCTTAAGCGGGCGTCTGGCTTTTTTCCTTATTCCGGACCTAAACACTCACACAGTGACTAACCGCTCGTCGTCCTCCAGGGCAAAACCCAGAGTGTGTTTTTACTAAAATCAAATCCATGGGTTACCCCCGTGTAAAGACGTAGTGGTGTGCGTGAGTGCCATGTGCCGTTTCCAGAATTGAACAATGTTGTACACTATGAAGTCTGATTTAACTTTTACATGTGACATTAATGTTGTGTAGCGGTCCCTCTACATTGCTCTATTAAACATACTGCATCTGAGTGCTGCCACAGCCTGTAGGTGGCGCTAATGTGTAAAGGGTATTTTTGCTGGAGAGCTAACTACTGTATATGGGCTAGCCAGCCAGCTATGAACCTTAATAGCATTTGTCTACGTTAGCTTGGGTGCTAATGTGAGCTGCTTCTCTTGATAACACTGACGATAATGGAGCTGGTGTTGACTGTGGTAGTTTATCCGTTGTTCAAGTCATTTATAAATGAATTACTCGGGTGGTTTTCCCCCAGATGATGTATTAACTCTTGCTTGCTAACTACTTTCTTGTTGTTGTTTTCTTCCCTTTACACTGACGAAGCTGACGTTACAAGAACACGTGTATTTGAACTTGACGGTCCCTCGGACTTTATCTAGCCGTAGCTCGTATATTGTGTCAGGACTCAGGAAGCTGAAGTATGGCTCAGAGGATGTTTGTAAAACTCAGACCGAGCACGCCTGCTGTTTACTCAAGTGTGGTAATCCATAGTTCCGTTTGCTCAAAGTCAAAGTTCAGCTTTCTTATCGCTGATGTAGCTGTGCTCCTGCAGCTGCGCTATCGCTCTTTCCTTGGACGGGGTTACGGGGACAGGACAAATCACCAGCTCTCTCTATTAACAGCGGTTTAGCGACAGGACGTTCCTTTAACGGCTCAGGCTCGAGTAAGGAGAAGAGACGATCTATCTGCTTGTATTTCCTTCTCTTATTCTGTTTCCAAAAGCAGGTTTGTCACTATGAAGGTATTTTTCAAATGACCATGATCTGCAGGTCTGTATGTACGGTATATAACAACAACAACAACAACAACAAGCTTTTCTCTCCCATTCACTTCCTGTGAATTTGCACCTGTTGTATAAAAGCATGACCTGGTGCCTTTTTAAATGATCTGACTTCTTTACAACGTCCAAGACATGCAGCAGCGGTTTAACACCAACTCCATGCTCCACTACTGCAAACGGTCAGAGCCGTGCTTTTCTAAACATAAGTAGATGATGAACAGCACTGGCCAATACCAAGCCTGAACCTTTACAATTTAACCACTCTGTTGTGTTTGCGTCATCATTCTGAATCACAGAGGTTCATCAAGTGCAGACTATCAAGTGCTAAACTTTTACTTGCTATTCTACCCCTCTAACCTTCTCACTCCAAGCTCATATCAGCCCATTATGGATTACATTTTTCTTCCAAGATATTCTGTTTTCTAATTCATGCTTTAAAACACACATATAATGTACATACGCCGATCAGCCATAATGATGTAATTATTAACATTAAAACCACAGTTTTGGATCCCTCTTGCAGAACTGGGGCGACTCCGACCCCTCTGGGCATGAGTCCGCGGGTCCTCTAGGGGGCGCTGGGGTGTCTGCCACTAGGACGTGGGCTGGGTCTCCTTTAGGTGCTGTGGGTTGCAGGGAGAGGGTTCAGTGGATCAGACTTGTTTGTCTGGTGTGACCCCTGGGGCTCTATCTGAGTGGGATCGGGGGTCCAAACTCCAGTCTGTATGATCCCTAACAAACTGAACCCTTTTCTCTGATGAGTCTCAATAACAAGTGATTTTATTGTGGACACACAGCTGTTTAGTCCCGATCCTGTGTGTTCTTATCACACTGTGTGTGTGTGTGTGTGTATGGAAATGCTCTTACTGTCAGTATTAAACACAGCTCTGATTTCTACTGAAAATGTTTTGCAACGCAACTTCACCAGTGCAACTCATTCAGGATGTTTTTCTCACCACGTTTGTTTTCTTCCGTGAAGTTGAGGGTTCAGCTCTAACCTTCCCGGGTTTAATAATGTGTTAGACAGCTCTTAACCCACTTCCATTTGAATGTTTTCTCTGACTGACACAGGACAGTAATTTGACTCATCTGAAACAGTGAGTTTGTTTTTGGCCAGGCAGTGTATAATCTGGCATTCTGTATAATTTCTATTTGTATTGAGTTATATCCGTGTTGTACAGCATGAAGCAGTACTGAAATGTGGTGCTGTTTATACTTTAGGACTAGCATTTCCTCCGTGCCTTGTAGAAGAGTAACCCTACTTAAACGATCATTTCCTCTTGTGCAGGCGGCTATTTCTGGAGTTCCTGTGCACTTTGCAGAATCGGTGCTCTCACTGCGCCCACATCTGGATCACATCTCATTCTTTTACAAAACGACTTTATCAGCGCGTCGTCAGACAGGTAGTGCTGTAGCGCCGTAGCCCTGGTCATGCAGGTTATTTCATGATTGGGACTGGAAAAACAAAATATTATTATTATTATTATTCTCATTATGTATTTGCTGGTTTGTGTCGTCGTGCTGTAGATTAGTGGCAGGGGGTTTGGAGGGAAGCCAAACTTGTCAGAATAATGTGTGTGCATTTAGGAGTTTAAAAGAGTGTGAATTAATCCAATCTACCTGGATGTGGGTTGATGTTTTTATCCTCAGGTATCAAGTCTTAAATATGAAAAAACTAACGAATCTTTTTCTACTGTATACCATGGAAATGAAATAATAATAATAATAATAATAATAATAATAATAATAATTTATGAAAGTTTATTCCTTATATAAGGGTATCCATTTAGAAAACCTTTAGGCTTACAGCTGTATTCAGTGCTGTTGAGTGTAAACCCGACCACCCCTGACCAGATGTGGTCCAGTGGTTCAGCACCGACCCTTAATGTGCACAAAAGCCTGCGGGATGCGATTGTGTCATGTGACTGCATGATAACCTGAGAGCACTAATGAGAGAAGAATTCCTCTGTGAAATAGATTCCTCCTGCACTAACAGTGAACGTGTTTCTTTTTAAACCTAAAGTTCTGGATTGTGTGTGTGTGTGTGTGTGTGTGTGTGTGTGGTTAAGCAGATGAGGAGGCAGTGGAAGGACACGGACTGGCCGAGTGAATTGCAGCTGTCCTCCGTTTGAGCTCAGCACATTTATGAAATGTCGTTGCGGTTGTGTCAGCCTGTGCACCAGAGAAACCATTTGGCTTTTGACAATGAGCTCTGCAGGAATGCGCTGCCTCTGAGGCCAAGTGGGCGTGACGTGCCTGTGATATTGGAAGCCAAGTTCAGCTGGCTCGGGCTCCTCCGGCACCTCGGGGGACTCAGCCGAGGGGCTGTTTTTCACGCAGCCTGGAGATGATAAGCAAGCCCTGTGTGTGTGTGTGTGTGTGTGTGTGTGTGTTTCCTGTTTGAGTATGTGTGTTTGGCATGCATCGTCTATCCCTAAGACATTGTTGTTTGAAGATTTTTAATAGGGATAACAGCACAAAGGGCTGCAACCTTGAAACTTTAGGCCAGTGTTTGCGTGCTGAAAGTTCTCGAGACTTCTCGTAGTTTTGTAATTCTGGAGCAGGGTGAGTGCGGGGTATTTCATCATGTGATAGTGACAGGGAGGAATCTTTCCATTAGAAAATGACATATTTATGTGTGCGAGTAAAAGTGCTCCTGTAAATCAGCGCCGCTCTGTCTTTTTTTTCTTTTCCTTTTTTTCCAACTGGCTGCGTCCGGAGCACTGCGAATTCATTCGGCCCGGGTGTTAGTACAGAGTAGTCCTCTGATACAGCCCGGCAGTAAACTCTGATAAGGAGTGCTTTTCCAGAGCCGTGCCACAGAGGGGAAATGATGCAAGACAGTAGTCCCTTTGTTTAAAAAGTTGGTCGTTTGGTTTCATGCCACGGGCTTCAGAGAACAGAGAAGTCGAGCTGGTTTACTCGGAAACTACTGGCCAACTGTCAAGCCTGTCTTCTGGTTCTTTGTGTGTTTGTCTAATATCCTATGCCTCTTTTTAGAAACAAATAGTTATTATATACTTTAAAACTCATTTTGTTTGTGTTAAAGCTGAGAGATGTCCACGCTTGGTGTTTCTGATACTTTAACTTACTTTTGGGAGCTCAGGGGGGGAAAGCTTTCTCAATACTGCAGAAATGTCAAGATAGCATTTCCAAAAGCCATGCACTTGCTGTCTCCACATCCCCAGTGCACACACACACACACACACACACACACGGTCCAGTTCTTAAACAAGCTGGCTGTCCAAATCCCCCTAGTCTCACAAATCATTTAGCTGCACTCGTGTTTGTCTCTCTGGTGCATTGCATTCATATTCAAGACAGTTGGAGAGAAGGAACAAGGAGGAGGGGGGAGAGGGGGAGAGGAAAAGAAGGAGAGAAGGAGAGGAGAAAGAGGAGGAGGAGGAGATGAGTACAGCACCAGATGTGCTCAGGAGTTTTGCAATATGTCATCTGTGAGAGGACGTTTTCTTGAAGCAAGGCAACATGGATGAGTTCACTTCGGAAATGCGACGGCTGGCCTAGCTTTCCGCGCAGTCCAAATGGTACAAAATGGCCGCCCACATGACTGGGTTAGGCCCGGTGCCAGACGCAGGGGTAACGTTTCACATTTTCTACATGCGGTACTAATTGTTCTGAATCAGACCGCATTAGAAATGCCACAAAGAATGCAGTGAACAGCACTTCTGCAATCCGATATTTATTTTCCCCCAAATCTGAACGTCTTTTATTTGGGACGTTAAACCGTTATAGAGGCTTCATAAGAACAGATAACACTGAAGACTGTCTCCTGATTCCTTACATTGTACACTTGGATCGCAGTAAATATTACGGGTTATATTATAGTCCGTTTAAATGATTGAACAGAAATTGTGTAGTTTGAAGAGAGACGTGGAGAGACGTGCAGAGACGTGGACGCTCAGGGTCATTACGCCCCCCCCAACCCCCCCCCCCCGTCCTGTGAGTTATCATTCTGTCACCGAGGTGGACAAAGAAGTGTGTGATGACACCGCGTGTTTTAACGCACATGAGACAGGCAAATATTTCAGGACAACAGGTTCGGCAGGAGACAGGGTGTGTGTGTGTGTGTGTGTGTGAGTGTATAAAACAGCCTCAGGCAATGACAAGCATTGCTGCTGAATAGCTCTCTCTCTCTCTCTCTCTCTCTCTCGCTCCATTGTCGGGATGTCGAGCGGAAGAGAAGCGGGTGGAGCCAGGGGCCTCAGGTGCGCAGGTAAGAGAGGATGACAAAGGTGGCTTAATGTTTTGGACTGAGAACAATAGACGGAAACAAAAGGAGTATCTTGGTGGTTCCCGGGAAGGCGGTTGTGATTTTATTCCAGATTGTGGAAGCACAAGGCCGGACCTTTCGAAGGGCGAGTTATCTACAAGACCTAAAAGCTGTAGAGCAACATCCTGAAATATATCGAGCAGATTAATTTAGATCTGTAGAGCAGCTGGAGAGAACTGACCGGTATAATGGAGCCGAGTCACGCTTGAGTTATTTATTTATTGATTATTAGTTTATCATAATAGTGATATAGAGAATCATTAGTTACTGTTTTACTTTTTTAGGAGGTTAATGAGATATTACAAATGCATTTTCCACAAAACATCAGGTCTCGGTCCAGTTGTCTCCTTCACTGGAATGTTATAAAAAGACCAGAACGAGACCTTTATATTTGTTGTTTGTGATAACGCAGTTATGCAGCGACGTGAGGGACAAAATTTGTTCAAAACCTTAAGAATTACTCCAACCTTCTGCTATGAGATGGAAAAACAATCAGCTTACTTTCTCACAAATAAAAAATTGTGAGTGAGAATTTCTTTGTAAAAAAGCTGTAAACATTCAGATTCAAAAGTCTAATTTAAATGTCCTAGTTTAATCTGGTTTGAGGCAGTAGCTGTGTTCACTCTGTGTTCACTCCACCCACACACGACTTCCTGTTTATTTCACTCTAAATCCGAACGTGAATAACAAGGTATGTGTTCTCGTTGTTCATTGTTAAAATTTCCAGGACAAGTTTGGTACCTTTTGTCCCTTTGCCATTTCCTACAATCCTAACTCAGTCATCCTCAGTGAGCACTTCACCCTCGTCCAGACTGGGAACACTGGACATGGGGCCGGAACACCAGCTCATGGCTGTGAAATACATGGCTTCAATTTACTGCTAAAATCAACAACTGGGTCGGATAAATCCTAAAGTGGGAGGCCTTCATTTAGTGAAATTCTCTTGTAAAAAAAAAAAAAAAAAAGATCTAGAATATCATTAAAGTGCAGGAGAAAATCGTATTTCCTTTGGTCCACACACATCCTGAAGTCAATAAAAAGTCATGTTTAGGAGAAACCTAAAATCCAGATGTAGCAAAGTTATGTTTTATATGATTAAGATTATAGTATTGCTCACCAGAATGCTAGGTTTGCGCTCGAAGCTCATGACCACACAGGCACAGAGAGGAAGGAACGTGACCGCGTAAACACAGAGGCGAAGTCTGCACTAACTGCCCGGATCGTAGGCTTCGTCCTCAACCGAGTGCACTTCACATATCGATCAGCACAAACAGACACTCGTCTCAGTCCTGAAGCCGTTTTTACAGACTGACTGAGAAGCGCAGCGTCCCGGTGCAGTAATTATAATCAGAACAAAAAGTTTTAGTGGTCAGAACTTCAAGCTGCAAAAACACAATTCAGTTTGCTGAGCAGCAGCTGCTTTTATTACCCGATGTTTTCTCTATGTCTATAGCCGTAACAGATCGGAAATGTAATATATCACATATCTGGGACTGTTTAAAAAACCTTGGAGCGTTTAAAGATAATTATATTGCGCTAACATCTGTGTGTGTAATGGAGCATGAAGAAAAGACGCCACACCGCTTTATATTTAACAATATATATTTTTCCATTTCAGTTGTACATTCTGTTTTGACATAAGCTTTTATTCACACACAAAAGTAGGCATCTAAATAAATACTATATAAAATAGAACTTCAAAATAAATATATCTATAAAGGGACATTTGTTTTAATATGTGGGAGATTTTTTTCCTTTTTTGCCATGTTTAAAACAAAACAAAACAAAAGCACGTTGCTCCTTTATCAACAGTAAGAATGCAAAAGCAAAAGAAATGCAGAGAGTATAAGCCCAGTTTGGAAGGTTGCTTAATTGGAAAAAAAAAATAAAAAAAATAATAATAATCATTTGAAAATAAATAGTGGCCAAGAAAGTGTACCTAAAATTAAACTAAAAGAAAAGAACATATAGTCACAGCATCCTTAACACATCTACTTGTTGTTATGAAAAGGAAGATCATTTCAATAAAGGTCAAATTACATTGCAAACATTGTTGTGTGTGTGTATGTGTGTGTGTGTGTTTGGGAACCGAGTGGGGGTAAAGACTAAAAATCCTGGAATAAGATGGAATGGAATGTTACTTGAGAGGGCTCCATATCCCTCCCAGACAAGTTCATGCACAGCAGCTGTATATGTCAATCAAGCACAGAAGATTTTTCACCATTTTAAGATGAAGGCAAAAAGGCTGTGCCCACAACAATCACGTACAAATGGACCCGGGTTACGCTGAAACAGCATTCCTTCAGTGGATTCAATTAAATCTACAGTTTCAGGGGCACAGAGGAACCGTAGCCATGCCTTTCGTGCTAATGAGGCATGGTTAGCATAAACAGAGGTATTTTTATTGCCTGGCACACTTTTCTAAAACCAAGTGCTTTTAATAGAAAGACCTTCGCCTTCTACTGCACAACCACATCATCCTGACCCCCACCCACACGCAACCCTCCCAAAAATATAATATTCATCTATATATACTTTTGTACTGAATTGTAATTAAACTGTACCATGCGATTCTTTAGGACATTTGAAATGCATCTTTAAGACGGCTAGTTTCTCGACACTATTTACAAGAGCGTGTATCCTGCATAGTTCTAATTCTAGAATATTAATGATACATTTGCAGCTTTTCACCTACGCAACTATGCAAGCCTCCTCGCTCGTCTCTACTTTGGCACCTATCCAGGAATTAGATTGCAAAGACTTAACCCTAGCCTTTATACATTCAAGACTAAGAACAGTAGTGTTTATTTTATTTATTTTTCTTCTGCTTTTCTGATTTGTGCAACAAAGATGGGTACAAACATCTGAATATATAATGCTAAAAGATTCCATTAAATGAGCATCGGTGGAATTTCTTATATGAAAAGGTGGGTCGAGAACCCGAGCACTCGAGACACATCGTACCTTGCTGTCGGATCGCGTTAGATCACAAAACAGCTACACCCACATGAAACTAAAAAATTTTTACGAACTAGAACTCCTTTGGCAAATTACTTGTAGGCCTAATTCTAGACAAACCACAAAACTGCATAATGGTGAATCCTATGAGTAGTAGCGTACACCTGGAGGGGGTTGGTACATGGCAAACTAGTAGAATTTCACCAATTACAATAATTCTACATGCATTTGTACATAATGCTGTGCTTGTCATTAGGTTGTTTTTTTTTTTTTAGGTGTCTCAGTGAATGTTTATTATTTTGGGAGAACCCTCCTGCTGATCCGTTTGTCCCATAGCTTATGGATGTTTCTATCAAATGGTATTCATTTGTATGTAGCTATTAAAGTTTCCTATTAAACTGACTACACGTTGTAGTTACATACTATACATAATGTGTGAAAATTGTGCTCCCTGAGGTGATATCTTTTCTATAACAAATCAAACTGCTAATATTTGGAAGAAATATTGTGGAAGTTCACGTATGGTGACATGCATTGGAATACACGTGAAAGTCACTTGTCATTAAAACCCCACGAACCTGTCCGTACGATGACGGACAGCGAGCTATTCTGCAGAGGTGAATACTGGGCTCTCGCTTATTTTCCAAAGTAGTAAATTGCATTACTAGGTAACAAAGGAACTTGACTTCCTTTGACCGAAACAATGATGCCTTCTGTTCTCACCTCGAAAAAGGGAGGAAAAGCTCTATAACAAGCTTATAAGTGGCCATGGAGGTATAAAGTCTAGTTATTTTGATTGTAACATGTTATCAGCCTGGAATGCACTGCAACCTTTTCTCAGTGCCAGATCCGGGGAGGGATTGCCAAAGTATAGAATGCTCTTGAATAGGTGATATTTACTTTGACTGTTCCAAGCCACCCAAAGGCAAAATCACCAAAGGAGAAGACAGGCATTTCAGCAGCATTCTGTTGATGGCAAATGTTTTAACTAGAAGGTGAAATAGCAGAACACTCTGATCCCACAGAGAGAACCCCAATGGGAAAAAATAGGCCTTATCTCTTTGTAGTTTAAAAAATAAGACTTGCACCCATCACTCTACATCATGACTGAGGACTGTGGCATTACACTACTACGGTCAGAACCAAGCGTGAACCCTTTAAGTACCATTATGTGGGGGAAGTACGCAAGAACTGGAGAAGGTCCTGCCACCTTTCGCTTAAAGTCCTTCTTGGTTGATTTCTTTTGGACATGACATCATGAGGCCTGCTTCTCCAGGGGACAACTCTTAACCTCTGCCACCTTGCAGGCCTGCGCACTTTTGCATCTGCAGCCCGGGCGGCTGAGGCTGTCGTAGCATTTCTGTGAGAGCTTGGCACAACCCACGGCAGGCAGATAGCACATAAGGCATGGCAGGACGAGTGAAACGGCCGCCATGAAGGACCACCGCGCGCAGCAGTTTGAGTGCGAGCAGGAACACGGCTTGTCGGCGCACGAGCCTTCCTCGTCCTCGTCCTCGGTGCAGTGGTAGAAGACGCCTTTGACTAGGCACATGCAGGTGGCTGAGTCCACCAGGTTCTGGGCTGAGCACAAGCACTCCTGGTTGCACACCCAACATGAGGGAAGGGTCCGAGGCAGCGTACACTCCGTGCACCTGCACTTTCCACACTTGTCGCACAAAGGCATGTGGTTTTTCTCAGTCGGCACGGCCACCCCTGTTTTTGAGTGCTGGGGTTTGGATGCTGGAAGCTTTGGCTGCTCTGTACCCAGGATCCTGGGGTGGCCTCCACCGTTGGAATAAGAGTCCACCAAAGGGGTGGGTGCCGCATGCTCCAGCAACCGCTGATCGGAGGACGTGCTACTGCTACTGCTGATGGAGCTGGGTCGGCCGCTGAAGGAGATCCAGGGATGGGTTGTGGCATCTGGGGCCTCGCAGCGGGACAGGTGAGGGTGGTGATGAGCTCCGAGCAGGACCTCCTGCCCCCTGGTGGACACCTTGTGGCTCGGAGGCTGCTGTGACACCACCGCAGGGCTGTCGATGTAGTCGTTCTCCACATGCAAGGACTTCATCTGGTCAATGGGATAGATGGTCAACGGGTGCTGGAGCCGACCATAAGGGACCCTGCTGTCCAGCAAAGGCTGCACCATCATGGACGAAGAGACTCCAGGAATGTGGTGAGCAACCCTCGACTCCATCTGTAGGTAGTGTCCCTCATACACCAAAAAGAGCTCAGCATCCACTAGCCCTGTGAAGACACCAGCATGGTATTAGGACGGCACCCAGCTTTTACTGTCCATGTTCAGCCTTCTGTATGTTCTTACATTTCACTAACTGAGCAGTGTTAGTCAATAGCAGCAAAAACAAAAAGGAGGAGGAAATGTGTGAGGGTTTAGGGTTAGGGCAAACACTCTTATCAAAACTGCGCGCGCTTGTGTGTATGTGTGTGTGTGTGTGTGAGTGACCTCTCGGTATAATCACACACCATAAACCTTAAACAGAAATATAAAACCGACGCGTTTTATTCGCACTTCCTGCTGGTCTGCAGCTCGGGCACTATGGCAACCAGGGCCGGGTGAGAGGAGCCTGAGACCGCGCCGATGCCAAGGGGATAAAAGTACAACACGCTCGAGCACTGCGATGTCGAAGCTCGACAAGGTTTATCTAAATATAGAAGCGGAGATGAAACTCAGAGACAGTTTCCCCCGGACATGCAGGAAGCTTTAACCCGCTGCAGTCTGTCCGCCCACGCGCTGCCTCTCCATCACCAGGGCGCAACGGACCACAAAACGCCTCTATAGGTCTACAATCCGGACTACATGCACACGAGAGACGATTTGTTAATCCCAGATATCTAAAAAATATATAATAATAATAATAATAATAATAATAATAATAATAGTAATAATAATCCGGAACCTGTTGCAGCTTTACACTCGGATGAATAAAGCCAGAGCTTCGCGCATCTGGAGATCCGGTTCCTCCACCGCGCTTCATCTCATGCGCACTAAAGCCACCAGATCTGGGAGGATTTCTCCATTACAGGCCAGGGTTTTGATATTATATTAATAAATAAATACATTAATTAATGGATTATTCTATTAATTATACATTAGACATTTCAAAACAGGTCAACAATTAATTACATTTCAGGTTCGCATTTTGTTCTGCGTACAAATCAATCCGGAGTTAAAATCAGGATTAATCAGAAGTAAATCCGAGAGCAGATTACAAGGAGAACAGTGTCTCTCTCTCTCTCTTCCTCTCTCTCTCTCTCTCTCTCTCTTGTGGTGGAGATCTCCAGTGGAGCTGCGCTACACGACGCGTCAATTCCTCAACTCCAACACCAAGCGTTTACGCACAAAGCAAATCTAAGCTGCTGTCGTGTTCAACTTTCACGTTTTCAGCCTGTGTGTGTGTGTGTGTGTGTTTTCGACCCTGGTTATACTGTAGTTAAATATTGACACGAAGCGCAAGTACAGAGACGTCGTTTTTTTTTTTTTTGCCAAAGTGCGACACTGACCGCGCTGGGGGAAAATCAGGCTACATGAAAGAGCAGAACATAATGACGAGTGGAAACAAAACGAGGACCAGATAAGCAAAAGGTCTGATTTGACAGTGTATGGCGCATGGTTTAGATTTGGACAGAAATAGACAGACTTACTTGTTTTGAGCAGCAGCGCATTGTGACTCTGGCGGGTCACTCAGTATAATCCAACACTAAAGCAGTAGTTCCGTGTAGAAAATAATAATAATAATAATAATAATAATGAAGAAGATGAAGAAGATGATGATAAAAAGCCCCAAAAGCCCAGGTTAGAGATCCGGAGCAGCATGAGCGCAGTGTGCGCCGCAGAGAGGACTCGGGATTTCTGACACGATGTTGCAACTACATAAGGGGGGGATGGCTTTTTATGAATGGGAGGGTTTGGAGACGTACTGCGCAGATGCTCTGGCTCAGGCTTTTTTTTTGTGAATGGGAGGGCATAACGACTCCGGACGCAAATGCGTGGGGGTTACACTTTTATGAATGGGAGAGCTCCGGGTTTCACTGCGCATGCGTGCATATGAGTGTTTCATGAATGGACGAGACAGAGACGGAGAGAGAGAGAGAGAGAGAGAGAGAGATGGCGGAGGGGGAGCTTTTCGTCACCAAGGGCAATGTCAGAGTGGATTACACGAATAAGGCAGCTGTGTGTGTGTGTGTGTGTGTGTGTGTGTGTGTGTGCTTCACCTGCATTAACGCTGCGCTCTGGTTGTGTTTCTCTAAATGATTAAAACGAATGAGTGTTATGAGAATAAATCAGGAGACCAGAGATCTGACAAATCTATTCCAACTGTCCATGAGTCACTGGTTTGCCTACGCGCGCAGTGCGGTGTGTCGGTGACGATGCGCAGTGTGTGTGTGTGTGTGTGTGTGTGTGTGTATTTCTCAGCCCGTGGGCCAGGCTGGGTGTTTGGTCGTTATTTTACAGTGTAATGAGAGAGACTGAAGATCCGCAGCACGCGCGCGGTCAGGCGGGGCGCGAGGAGACACAAAGGGACCGGATGTTGTTGATTTGTAATGAAACCGCGCGGAGGAAATGAGTCTGAGTTTTCCTTTGAGCGCGCGCTCCTGCCCCTTCTCTTGCCCCTACTGCCCCCCTTCCTACCCCAGCGCCCCCCCGCCCCCTCCGTCCCTCCCGCCCCCGCGGATCAGCGCTCAGCTCGCGCCTGGACTAAAGCTGTCACGCGGTAATTGACGGCCTCCGCGTTCGCGCTCGTCTCCATGACAACGCGCGGCTCGGCTTCCTGACTAAGGCGAAATTCATTCACAAAGCGCTTGCCTCGTATTCACGGTCCCTCCTGCGCCATAGTCAGGAATCCATTATCACCACGTGACCTGCCTGGACTGTCTATACACTGATGTCATTTACATACGGTCTAACCGTAGAGCGCGCGATTAATACAACACGTGTGTGAACATTTAATAAACCCTGCTGTGTCCTCATCTGTCTCTGTCCTACAGCTAGAACCTGCTGTTTCTCTTAAACACAGGGAATGCACGACTCTGATTGGTTAATCCTGTTGTTGCTGTTGTTGTTCCTATGAAACACTTTCAATAAACAAACAAACAGCAAAAGAGGAGTTAATTTAATATCTGCTGAATCACTCAATCACAATACTGACTTGGTTTTTAACCTGTTATGACCTTCATTAGAAACAGATTTAGAGGGAAACTGCTGCCTAAAACACATTAAAATATATTTGTTTTTGGATCTGGGATCTGTGTCTGAATAATAGATTATATTCAACCCAACATAACCACATGTACAGTGACAAATATATCATTTCATTTGAGCCACAGTCTGTATAGGGAACATTAATTTTCAGTTCTGAGTCTAGACAGATGATACCGAGGTGCAAACTGCCCCCTTGGCTACTCTTTAAACGTGATGCTTTTCATTCAGTGCTAATGAGAGCGAACTGGAAATGCGATTATCACAGAGGAAATAAGGGCGCTTTTCACAGCTCCAATACACAGCAGGTCACACTTTACTATGGAAATCACCCTCAGCAGGCTCTCACACATATTAACAGGGCAAACTGGTGAAAGGATTCATGTAATGCTTTTCTGTCAGCATGATCATTTAAGTGCTTACAAGCTTGGGCATGACATCTTTCCTCCTCTAGGCATTTTTTAATTCACTTTAAAGATAATCAGAGAAATGATTATGCGAATGGAATCGATGTACAACCATCAGAATTGTCTTTTCACCTTATCTACAGTCACACATGCAGACACAACGTTCTTTAAATATGCACTAACATCTTGTGCCATTCACCCTGTGGCTCCTTTAAAGCAGCAAGTCCACAGGAAGGGATTTGTCTCCAGAGAATGCAAATCTCTAGTTCTCTGAGTTTGTGTGGGAAGAAGAAGACACCGCCATCAGCATCACTGAAGGGAAAGCTGAGCTCTTGCTGAGATGCTGACCCCTGACCTTTATTCAGAGACCTGACAGGAATGCCCCTGAACTCTCACCCATGGAACAAACTAGATATAAAGCATGACCTGTTGTTGGGGCGTGGACCCAGCATTCATACGGCTGGCATTCTGGGCATTCCACACACCGCGCGTCACATTCCGCCGTGACCTCACCGATAAGACCCTGAAAGATCTCAATCTTTTGCACATCTTTGCTTAAATTGTGAAATTATGTCTTACCATGTCTACATAAAATACACCGTATTTTAAAAGATCATTTTTCAAATACTTTTCCCTTTATTAAAAGAATAATTATGTCATACTAGTCCATTCTTGACCAGGTGTTTGTTGAGACGACACACATGGCACTTTTACTATTTCATTACTGTTAAAAAAAAAAATGCGAGGAAGTTTTTATTTTCATCTTCCACCTGTCCTCCTATTCCTGTGTTTTTGCAGCCGGGCCATAAGGTCATAAAGGAGCGACAGGGAGAACAGCTCTTTGTTAGCAGTGATTCCCAGAGTTTTCACCAAGCAGGGGTTTAATTCAATCCCTGAATCAGCGTTGCTGTTTGAGGGTCATTTGAGATCAGCGATATCTAACTCTCTGTTGAAAAGCTAACACCTAAAATAAGCTACAGTTAGGAAGAGGCGTACATCACCACCAAGTCGACCGCTTCCTGCGATACAGCAATTTTCCTATTGATGACGGAGTGTCTGCCTCCGGACATGACTCAGGGCATTTCGTTGCCTGCCATTAATGATTAATGATCTCAAGGCCTGAGCGTGTCAGTCAATGGAGAGGAAATTAAGAAAGGAAGCAGGAGTGCAGAGGATGCTCGGTGGATGTGATCCTGATATCCTCACCATTTGCTCATTTGTCTGCTAATTTTAGTTTATGATTATTGCATTGATAAGAACTCCCTGGTGCGCTCAGGAGCCAAGCTGTCTAATTCTGAGACTCCTATTTTGTTAATTGGCCATATTGTCTGTGTATCAATCAGATTAGTGCCGGGGGATCTAGGTGGAGAGTGCAGCATAAAGCAAGTTTACCCAGGAGGAAGTGCAGGCCTTTGATCTGGGCTAATGAGCTGCCAATACTGCCCTCAAGGGCCACTTCCTGGGCCAGCTGGGGGCCTGTGAGTTAGGCCACCTGAAACAACATGTAGGCTCCCTCTTTCTAAGTGCCCCTCCTCCTCCGGACACCCTTCCCCCATTCTTCCTTAATGCTAAGTCCCTGTCTCTCCCCATTCAATGATAATTGGAGATAGAGGTGGGCTGAAATCACCCAGTGTCCTTTTGTCCTCAGTGCATTTATTCACTCTCTGCTCTGACACCGTCAGAGTACTGTGTTTGATAGATGTTCTCCCTGACATGGCATTCTGCTTCAATTGAATTCTTTTCCGTTGCAGGGAATCTGCCTTCAGCTTGTTGATTTTGTCCCAAAATGATTGGAGTAATGTATTGTTGCAGGGTGTATTAAAAAAAGAAAAAGAAACTGATACAAATCTGCTTGCTTTTAAAAATCAGATCCTAGGTACAGAAGGAGGACGACCACGACATGAAGAAAGATATTGTGTAAGATATTGTGCAACATTCGTCAATAAATAAAAAAGGTATAATGAAACACTGAAACGATGTCTGTTCCAACAGGTAGCCTTTAAAAAGTTGGAGATTTCCGATACAACGTTCCAAATCCACAATGTGCTCTTCAGCTCCAATCCCAGATGGGTGTCCTTCTCACTCCTTTTGTAAATGTGAGAGGGAGAGAAGGTTGAAATAGAAGCTCCACCAATCCTCAGAAGCTCTATTTCACATTAAATTCTCTTTGACCCAATCCAGTTCAGGTACACACAGTCCTGGGAAAAGAATTAACAGACTGCGTTTTTTTCCCCACCAATCATCATCTGAACACCAGGCCTTGTGGAGGTTGATGGCGAGCACACAGCAGCCCCTTTGATGGATCTGGGGACAGTGCGACATGGAACACTTCCTGGGCTGAATAGCGCCCCGATACTCGACACCTGGGACAGTGGCGCTGCACTGTTGGCACGAGGCCAAGTCCGAAGAGGCACCTTTGTGTACCCAGTCATAGAAAACGAAAACCTATCCGGAAAGATCCCTCCGTGCAGGTTCCCATGCGTCGCTCCACTCTAGCCTGCATCCCCTTTGTGCCAAACTGACCTGGGACTCACTACATTTTTGTTTTAATCTGAACTTTACTTCCTCTCTCTGTAAAAAAAAAAGAAAAAGAAAAGAAAGAAAAAAGAAAAGAAAGAAAAAGCATGCATGCACTTGGCTTCTTTGCCATGCCCCGGGGCACTCAGGCACTGCATATGCTTTGTTGTAGATGTAAAAACATTTTCTGGGATTAATTTGCTGGCATTGTTCATGTTGTCGAACAAGAGGTGTCTAGTTTCGTGCTTTATTTACTGTTGCTTGTCATGTCCTTATGTACACGGAGGTTAAAAAGCTTTAGCAGAAAAAGACAGGTCTGTCGTAGCAGAAAGTCAATAAAACAGAGGAAGGCCTGCTGCTTTGTTCAGTCCTCATAGTGAAAAGCATATGCACTAACCTTATTAAAACTGATATGATAACCATGAAACACTGTGCCCATTAATAGAAAACAGGAGAGCGGAGTAAGAAATCGCTAAACCACAACAAGGCATGCAATGACTAGCATGTGTGTAGAGGCCACTATGTGTCCTAAGGATTAGTGCTAAGGCTCTGCCTCGGGAGTCCCCGTCGGTTTGGGCCGAACCCACCGGCTCGTCTGGCTCCTCCGATGCACAAGGCCGTCTCCCAGTGAAGGTTCAGTGCATCGAACAACGTGACATCCCCATCAAAGCAGCCCGGCTTGAATAAAAGACCTTTTTATGACTTTCCTTCAAAGAGCAACTGGAAGTTCAAAGCACACACAGAGAGAATGAGTCGATGGAAAGTTCAGAATCATATGGAGAGAGGAAGAGCGTGAGAGAGAGAGAGAGAGAGAGATGGATGGGGAGGAAGGCCTTAAAGGTGATTCAATACTGCTCATGAAAAGCCGTTTCCAACCTGCTGCTGCTCTCACGAGCAGGAAATCTTCAGCATGATTCGAACTGCATAGGGTTCCCCATTACCTTGTTGTTTTATTAAATATACACATCTCAGACTCTTCAGGTGTAACGTTTTCACCTTTTCACAAGTGATGGTTCCTCTTAAATTTAAAAATCTTATCAGAAATCTGTTATAAATAAAAAGAGATCAGGGGGTTGGTGTGCTGCCGCGGCAGGTAGCGCCGCCTCCACAGATCCCCTGAGTTCCCGGGTCGATCCTGAGCTCAGGTTATGTCTGTGCATGTTTTTTGCGTGTCATATGAGTTTCTTTCACACTCTCAGATTTCTTCTATCCTCCCAAATACATATCAGTAGGTGGAAGATAATTTGACCTTGGGTGTGAATGTGTGTGAGAATCGACTCAGTAATAGACTGGTGTCCCATCTGTGGTGTATTTCTGCTTCATGTCAACGTTAAACTCCAGACCCACTGAGACCCGGTCCAGGATAAAGTGTGTACTGGAAGTGTGTTAGGATGTAAACTGAGTGAGTTCAGATATCAGGGACACAATCACTGTGTCTAAAGTCTTTTAAAGGAGGTCATAAATTAATTAATACATTTGATTCTGTTATGAGAGATCTGATCATTGTTTTAAAAAAGTGTGCATTATATAAGGACGTCTCCAGAAGTATTAACCCTGTACAATAAGCCAAATCCGTGCTTTACAGATATGAGTTTCTATAATTGCTTATGACAGTGAATGATTTTCCACCGCGGAAGCATTTCAGTTCATGTAAGCCTAACGCTGATACACACTTCCTCTCTTAATTGTCTAGCAGAGATTATGGCCTAACAATCAAGATCGTAAGTAACCGTAGAGAAAACAGTTTACTCGTGTTTGTTTACGGCGGACGGTAATATGCCGGATGGGCTGACGTCTGATACAGCAGCCAACACGGTGTCTAGGTAGATTATGTCCATAGTTTTGCTAAGTGCGATCAGTAACTATTACATTCAGCCAAAAACCTGAACGTTTGGGAAGCTTTTTGAGATATTTTACCAGATTAAATCCAAAGCTGGTGTTTATCTCATTCTGCACTGAAACCCAGGGTATATTAATAAGAGTTAAATGTGTGTAGAACTGTGTCCTGTATATAAATCTAACTCACCCAGGTCAAAGGAATGAATTTTGGCTCTTGTGCATGAATTTGCAATGATGATTTCACGTAGATGTTAAAACACCAATAACAGTTTATATTAACACAAATACATATTATATAGATGAACATTTAATGTTGAATGTTAATGTAATGTTACCACTACGGATGTGTCTGTAGCTGAATAAAAAACTTTTTAGAAAGAGGTTGTTTAGGAGTCAACAAATTACAATAGATTAAAACATGCATTCAAAAAATCTTTTCTCATATTGCGTTTTAAAATCCGACTAAATAGGAGGTCTGCAGATTCATAACTGACACGACGCAACGCACTAAATACAGCCTCTGTGTTGAAAATCCAGTCGTTGATGGAGCACAGCGAGGCATCGCTGATATACAAACTGCACACGGCCATAAAAAAGCATGAAATCTATTATTTAACGCTGAGAGAAGGGAACAGGGTCGAGAGTCCTGAGTCGTCCTCTACACCTCCACACAGCTGCAGTGGTCCGATCCACCAAACAGCTGATGCAACGGCCGTCCTAAACCTCGGCCGGAACCCAATCGAGTCACCTGTAACATTATATAAATAGAAAGGTCCGATTTCCGCCCGGTGATACATAATGCAGGTATCTCCTTACAGAAAGCTCTCCCTCCCTCCGGGGGTGGCTGTGCGCCTCTGCAGTGCCTCCTGAAATCCCTCAACCCTTAATCCCCTTAGCAACAAGGGTCTGTTTCTCTGCTTAGACTGAAGTAGGCCTCTGAGGCCGAGTGTACGCCTCAGCCTGTAGGCCAAGAGCCTCCTGTTTAAAATTTCCCTATTCCTGTTTTTAATGTTGCTCTGAGAGCAGCCACAAAGGGCCAGTTTTGTCTAGCAGGAACAAGGGAGCTATTAGAGGAGAGATGGAGGGAGGAAGGAAGGAAGGGGAGATTCAGCGAGGGTAGGAGGAGGAGGAGGGTAATGGGTGCCCCAGGGGGGATTAGCTAGTGCAGCTGCTCCCTTTGGGGCAGGATACTGTATGAGAGGCATTTTTATATCAGGAAATATTAAAATGAAGGACCCTGAGGGTGCGTGCATGTCCGTGTGGAAAGAGGAGCAGGTTGTGAGGTTTTTTTTGCACTTCGTGCCGTGCCAGTGCAAAATGCAGGATTAGTGTTCTGTGCTCGTAAACAGGAGGCCATCGGCTCCGAATTGTTTCCTGAAGATATGACTGAGTGGATCAATAAGGCAGCGCACAAAGCGCATCTGTCGAAACCCACACAAGTGATAGTATTCATCAGAAGGTCCAGAGAGGAAGTGTGTGTGTGTGTGTGTGTGTGTGTTTTCAGTCTATCATTTTTACTGTATATTGCCTTTAAGGATTTTCTTTTTGCTGTAATAATATTTTACCTAACTTGCATAACTTAATTATAAATCAGTTATACAAAATATTTAGGTAGTTGGAATTTAAAATTAAAATATTATATTCCAAGTACACAAAAATGTAATTCTTGGTACTTGGAATATAATACTTTTTAGTCTTCTTCTTATTATTATTTGAAGGTACCCCTGTCATTTTTAAAAATCCCTAACACACCAATTATCTAACACATTTACATTTAACTTGTACTTATTTTCAGAGCCATGGACGGCATCTTATCTTTACTTTATTAACAAAAGCTGCTGTGCCAAATTTTTGTTGTTTTTTGAAATAGAGAAGAATGGAAGGTGTTATCTCCTGGGTTTGTCCCTGGGGAAGCTCCGAGCAGGCGGATCATGCAGCAGGCTTGATGGTGGAAAAGCACCATGAGTTTTTTCTCTCTCCATATGGCAGCCATTTGTCTCAAGCAGTTCTGCAGGATGTAATATGAAAAAAAAGGAGCAGAACGCACTGGCACGGGATCTCTAGAGGCCTGGTGTCCTTCACATTCAAGAGGAGAGAGAGAGAGAGAGAGAGATTGCGAGTAAATGGTGACATACATGTCTGGAGAACTCATGTAGGGTTTAATAAAAACAGGCCCAGGAAACTAATTCCATCTGTTTGTTTGGAGTTCATACTGGACTGGAATCATCAGCAAATCGCAAGGAAAAAAACCAATGATTTATATGTAAAGTCAAGGAGATATCGGAGCATCAATCCAGCTTTATGTTCCAGGCACCGTTCAGGTGAAGGTCTCTGCTAAAACCCAGAAGGTTGCGAGTTCAAATCCACTGTTAAGCCCTTGATCAGAGGTTTTAACCCCCAAAGGCTCGGCTATGTGCTTGGAAAGTGTTCTGCTGCTTCGGATAAAAAATGTTTGCCAAGCCCATAAACGTAAACTTTCAGCCAGAAGCGCTGGTTCAAGGAAGAAAATACTGAATAATGCACCATTCCTTTAATCTCATTTTTTTCTTTATCCCCCTTTGTTTGGACTTTCTCTCCCCAGTCTGTTCCAGACCCTTCCATGTGTGCAAAAAGGATCATAATTAACATTTGCCCATTTCACTAAGGGACACGCATTCTAAGCCCTTCCTTCCTGCTGCAAGTGGAATTCTCATTAAGTCGTAACTACTTTTCAAGAGCAGCATTCCTCCTCAGAATGCCAGGTCTTTCCAGCAGACCCAGCGAGAAACGAATTTCTTAACCATGATTTAATTGCGAAATGCTTTGATCTGTCATGAAATCACTTAATAAAATAATTCGGAGGGTTGTGTCCCTTTAAGGTGTTTTGCGTGGCTGATTTTAGACACATGCACTCTAAATAAATTTATTGAAACGTTTTCAAATTTGCACCGTACACACCTTTTTTATTTTAAAATCAGTTTTGTTTTGTTTTTTCCAGGGAGAGAAGAGAGATTCGATCAGTTAAGAGCCTGGGGGATTTTTGCATGTTTGTTATTGTGATTGTGATCAAAACGGAGGCCAGGGGTCTGTTGGAGCAACCTGATGCCCTGATTTTCGTGCTCCTCAGTGCTGGCTGCAGTCTCTCTCCTCTTACCTGGACTGAATGGAGGAGACTGGGCTAATTAGGATTCAGCACTTCCCTACTTGGCTGGCTCATTTAGTAATTTGTCTGGCTCCTTTCCTTCTTCCCTTCGGCCTGTAAAATGATCCTTCTATATAATTTGCCCCAATAACCCCCGCCCCCCCCCCCCAACTACACCCCCCCCCCCCCACCTTCCCCCGAAAGGTGGATGCTAATCCTGTAAGAACCACAGAGAGGAAAGCTGGAGGCACAAAATATAAACACAGAAGGGTGAAGGATACAAACATACCCACGTGCACACGGTCACAGCGAGCGAGCTGAAGATCTAAACATTAGATATGCATCATGTGACCCTGAACTAATTTTAAACTGTAATTAAATCACTGGTCACAGAAATAAAGCCTGAATCTTTTCTACAGTGTGACTGGGTAGAAAATGTGGCACGAAAAGCCACCGACATGTCGTCTCGCTTTTTTTCTCACGTTGGCTCTCGTCCCGCGCTGACCGGCGGCTCACTGGTGCATGGGGACGGGCGAGGGGCCAAAAGGGGACCGGAGGCACGCTTCTAGACTTGTGGATGAGGCAGAAAATGCATTATGGACTGTAATGGTTGGCTGATCGCTCCCATTCATGCCATGAGCTGCTCACAAAAGAAGCAGGGCTGAGTTCAAATAATACATCTGCTCCTCCCTACTGACCCTGACCCCCTCCTGGGCCTGTTTAGATGTTCATGAGGCACTATTGGTGGCAGGACAGAATGTGTGACTGCTCTTCTGGGCCTGGGGTTATGTACCAGCCGTGAACAGCAGGCGGACTTCCTGTCTTCTATAGAACATGCTGCTTGCTGTCAGGAAGTGAAGCCTGAAAAGAGGGAAGGAGATGCAGCGTTTATCCTCCAGACATCAGCAGATCTTTAGGAAAGATTTAACTGCTGATTAATTAGATCTGATTTATACCATTTCATCGGCAGCGACCCTGAAAAAAGATTTCTGGTAGATAATTGTCCTGAGAACGTCAAAGACATGTCAGGGAACCAGCATCTTCAGCACTTTCCCTCTTTGGTTTCAAAGAACACTGAGTTCTTACAGAATGCAGACTGGAGGTCACCACCATCACCCTGGTCCTGTCTCATGTTCCCGATCTCGCTCTGACCCCCGAGTCGCTGCTCGCTCCGTCCAGCCCTTCCTTACAAAGAAATCAGAACGTTTCAAATCTTTGACGTAAAAGAAGTCGGCGTGATGTAAAAGTGATCTAACGGCGCCGCTTTAAGTGGAACTGTGGTGTGTTCTTGTAAAAATGTCTCATAATGCGTACAACTCCAGGTTCCTCCTTCAGCTTCCTCTGATTGTTTCGTGTAGACGGATGCAGTGCGTCTCTCGAAGTGACCTCACGAGTTCAGCCCTTATTAGTGAATCACCTCCAGCTATTCTTAAATCCTTTGTTTGCCGAATGCAGGTGTGTGCAGAGATTTGTTTTAATGATTTGGGATCAAGTGTTCTTCTGCCTAAGTGTTTTATGTATAACACAACAACAGCAACCACAATAGCACTGATTCAGTCTGTTATAAAAACCATTAGAGACTAATACACACTGAACCCCCTCTCCTCTCCTCTCTTATTCGTACACATGTACGTTTCCTAATCACAAGATATTGGCAGAAAAAATATGTTGATGCACTCTGGCTTACCTTTCTCTTTCCCCCTAAGCGTCTCTCTCTCTCTCTCTCTCTCTCTCTCTCTCTGTATGAGACTGATATCAGCACTTGGAGACTAAATGGAGCTGTACTTCATCCTGGCTGTTCACTAGGCCCAGCTGGAAGACAGCGCTCACGGCCCAACTTCAAATTCTCATTTGGAAAACAGATAATGCAGAGTTTCAGCTGGACACAATGGATAATATAACACACATGTGTGAACCAGACCCCCCCCCCCCCCCCCCTCCATGGTACACCACTTCAACATCTCTTCAGTATGGAGTATGAACACACACAGGTCTGTCACTGTGATGTAAAATATCCAGGAAAGCCGTTCACGCCCCCATCATGTCCTAAAGTCATTTTTGTTTTTACAATTATGTTTTCTTAATGTTAATATATTTGTCTCATTATTATGACATTTACATGCAGTGATGAAACACGTGATCGATGCAGGATTGTACGACTCACAGGTCCACTGTCTCATGTGGATCAAGCGCACTTCGTTTTAGTTTGTCTGATTCGTCTGATGCCTGCTAACCTTTAACATGTTACCTAATTCAAAACAACATTCCGTGTTTTTCTTCCTTCCTCACATGTGTGCAAACCCCCCCTCTCCCCCCCCCACCCCATCAGGCTCTGCAGATTGCAGAGGGTCCAGGGGGAGATGAGGGGTTCGAGGCTGATAAGGCTGATGTCATTCCTAAACTTCCTGTGGATGTGAGTAACTGTACACGATGTGCTCAGGGGCACGGTAGGGGAGCAACTATTAAAAGTCTGACACACACACACACACACACACACACACACACCACCTCATCCACAACAACAGTTAATTAAAGAATAAGGATTATAATGTCTGATACACCCAGGTCTTACAGCTCTTACTTTAATAAATATGGAATCTTATAGGTGTACAGACTGATTGCTTAATATCTAATATTTGTTCTTTAATTAATTCCAGGATGTGATTTTGCTGAACACACATGCACATTTCTTTGCTCCAGTTTAGCAGTGATTGAAGCTCCACACAGACGAAATCGTCCTCGTCCCTTTCATCCTGTTCTCAGATCAGACACAGGCTGATCATTTTTAAACATACAACAGTTAGTCCTGAGCGAGTAATCTGATTGGATGAGAGGTGTTATTCCATGAGTGCTGATAACAGACAGTAACAGCACTGTAACTATACGTATGAGTGGGCGTGTCCCAGGTGTTGTCCAGTGGTTAATGACACTAACTGTGTGTCTCAGCGTGGGTGAGAGTAGGTCTGTACGGTCCGCAGTACTGAGGAGAGAGCAGCTGTCTGACTAAACCCACATTCACACCCAGTCACAGAAGCACTTTCAGTAAGAACACACATCTGATAACGTTATGGCGTCTTAAACAACACGCCGTCTCTGCACTCATCACTTCTAAGTCCTTCTGAATCGCCTCTGAACCGTCCGCGTCGTTCTGTTCACGGCTAACGCTTAGCTACAAAGCTAACTAGCTTCTAACACAAGGCTGAATCCCAAATCCCTCTCTAACCCCTGATCGAGGGCACTACTTGGTGTGTGGAACAAGGGACTGTACACCCTACATAGTGCACTAGGCAGCGCAAGTTTATTTGTATAGCACATTTCATACACAATGGTAATTCAAAGTGCTTTACATAGAAGGAAAAAAACAATCTGAGTAAAATAACTGTTTAAATAAAGAAACATCATAATCTGTCAATAATAAATGATGTTGTATAAAAGCAATATCACACCTGAGGTTGTACTGTTGTACTGAATATCAGCACGGGTGTGACACTGTCGTAGGCACATAGCCCTTCCTCTTGTGTGATGGTGTCTAAATACCCAAGGATCATCTCATTGTCTCACTTACAATTTTTACAGAAGCTGTATCCTGTTTTCCCTCCTTTAATTCAGTACGATGTTTTCAGTTCTCTCGTTCAGTCACAGCTGACATTCTGTTTTAAATAACATCTCATATTTTAAGAAATGTTGCGAAAAACTCGGCTGGGGGTTATTGCCACATCTTCCGTACGGTCTTGAACTCACTTCAGGCCAATAAAATAGTTCCTGGGAGGCCAGTGTTTCAGACGTGAATCAGACAGACAGTCGAGATCACGGCTCCGGCGTACTGAGAGAACGTTCTCCCTTGATGGTGTCCAAGCACTAGTGAGACACTGGGATAAGTGCATTAGTGTATCAGGGGATTATATAGAGACATAAAGGGAGTGTTTACTCTCAGGACTGAGTTCTGTTATTCTGTACAATCAAAAGTCCTGCTTTCGCTTGAACGAAGCTTGCATTTTGAACCAAAATAAATAAGTAATAATAATTAAAAACATGTGGTTAATAGATGGGTCCTTTGCGAACGGCTGGGTCTGTTACAGTCTTTGTGCTGGTGTTGGTCTGTCTGGGTTTTGTTTGAGATGTTTTTATTTCTCCACCACCAGGTCACCACCAGGTCACCACCAGGTCCATCTCAGATCATGATTAGCCTATTAGGTATTTGCCAGAACAAGCAGTCGAATGTTTGTAGGATTTTTATGGCATGATCACCGTAACTAGCAAATAAACTGATTAGATTTTAAAATTGATCCAATCAGAGTGAAAGTCACAGCAAGGTCAAATGTCTGAAATAGTTTTTCTTTTCATCAATAGCTTCCTTCCTGTTTGAAGTGTATTTTAAGAGTCAAACGAATTAGAAGAGAAGAGGACTAGACTCGTTGGAGACGGAGACATTCCCCTCAGCGGTGTTGGCTTCGAGCTCTGTTTCTTTAGTAACGCAGTTAAACTTGAGATTTTGATATTAACGGGTTGATTGTTCTAATGTGTATTGGTTCGGTCGTGCTGTTCTGTTTGTGGTGAGATGGAGGAACTTAGGATTTACTGACATGTGAAGTGCTTTGGTTAAAAGCACAGATCCTGTCCAAAGCACATAAAAATCCACATCATTCATGTTATTCTTCTCTAAAACCACAGTCATTTGACCACGATGACAATTTTGATGTATTAATGAGTCATTCATCACACTTTGGTCTTGTGCAATGTCCATGAAATGTCCACGTTAGTTCCTCTTCTCACTTTGCAATTTCACACTCACTTCTCTGTCCTGAAGATTTTCCCATTACAGCTACAAACTGCAGACAAACCTTCAGATAAACCCAAAATAAACACCCCCCCCCCCTTACAGAAAACCTCACCAATGATTTTATTCTGTTTACACGGAGGGTTTTTACTGTACATGTGTCCCTGTGAACAAGCTGTTGCTATGGGAGCGATAACCTATTCCAAACCTGTGATTTGTGTTATAGACTGTCAGAGCCGCTGTTATAGAGAATTAATCAACACCTTTTGAGAAGCTGAGACTTGAACATAGCTGGGATATAAACAGATCGTAAAACAAACCCTAAAATGTTGCTTTGCTTTAACAGCAGAGATGTTAGATGTGTCCATAGATCTGTGTTGGTACAATCTGAAATCCGGAAATTTTAATAAAATGAAAACTAAAAGACTTTTAAATCACATGAGCCAATATTTTCTTCACAATGGAACACAGAGATCATGACAAATGTTAAAAATGAGAAATTTTAGCCCCTAAATAAGTTCATTTTAAAGTTGCGACGGGAACAACAAAGGACTGAAAAAGCAAAAAAGTTTGAAGGATTCAGCTGGGAGAACATCTAGCATCAGGTCTGTAACATGATTAGCTATTAAAAAAAAGAGGCGGAGTCTCCCAGAAGTAAAGAGGGGCAGAGGCTCTCCAAAAGAGTGCGTAAAAACGCCTCAACGCCAAATTGCAAAGGCTTTGCAAATCCCATCGTCTACAGTGTATAACTGTGTGTAAGAGACAAGGGTTAAGACCTTTTGGATGCACAAGGTCTTCAGGCCCTCAGACGACACTGCATCACCTGCATCATCAGCATGATTGTGTCATTAACATTGCTAAATGGGCCCAGGAATACTTCCAGAAACCACTGTCGGTCCACCGTGCCATCTGCAGATGGCAACTAAAGCTCTATCATGAAAAATAGAAGCCATATGTGAACATGATCCAGAAGTCCTGTGGGCCGAGACTCATTTAAAATGGACTGTTTGAAAGTGGAAAAGTGTGCTATGGTCAGACAAGTCCAAAATTTACATTCTTGTTGGAAATCATGGACGCTGTGTCCTCCGGGCTAAAGAGGAGGGAGACCTACCAGTGTGTAATCAGCGTTCAGGTTAAAAGAAAGCATCTCTGTTCATACGGTGCGGGCAGCTTGTGTGTTTTGGAAGACACTATGAATGCTAAAAGGTGAATAAAGGTTTTAGATGACGTCTATTTCAGGGAAGGCCTTGTGTATTTCAGCAGGACAATGCAAAAATTACATTTGCACACACACACACACACAGACACACATTGTGGGACTGGAATCACCAATTAACCTACTTTGTTGGACTGTGGGAGGAAACTGGAGTACCCAGAGGGAACCCACTAAACATGGAGAAAACACAACAAGTTCTATAAACACAGACCTGAGGTGGGAATCAAACCCTGGAACCTGGAGGTGTGATGCCACAGAGCTAACCTCTACACCAACATTCCACTCTGCAATAAGACACCACCAGCTAATGATCCTAGTGTTAAAAAAGTGTACGTCTGATGACCCGAGACTGACACACACTTCACAGGTTTCAGAGACTCGTGAAAAGTGACATGTGAACATCTGTGTCCGGAGGAAACTCTTCTTTAAAGAAAAAAATGGAAAGATTATTTAGAGCAGTGCTGTACAGTACATGAATAATCTAGTTGGGTTTCTTACAGAATCAGTCCAGACTCACCACCAACCCTGACCAGAATGTAGCAGTTACTGATTGTTCAGAGCTCCAGCTGAGGGTTGTACACCTGCAGAGTGACCTATAGGTTAGTGTTAGTCTAATAAACTGGAAAATAAAAATAAAAAATACATTCTCTAATAAACTCTGGTTTAACTTTGCCTTTATGTTTTTTTCCTCCTTGTCTAATTTATTATTTTCCTTTCCTTCCAGAAAACAACTGTAAGCAACGATTACCAAGAATAAGCAACTTCTCTCTGGGATTAATAAAGTTATGTTTTATGTCCCTGGTCTCTTATTCTTGATTTTTAACTCTCTCTATATTTTTAAGCAGTTTCATTTGAGTTGCTGAATAATACGCTCTGCATTATTCTGTCCATCTTTTAGTGTTGGATATTTTGACTTTACAGATCTCCTCAACTTCTTTGCCTTAAACTGCTCTTCTCTCCTTCCTAGACTCTGAAGAAAGATGAAAATCTTGGCATGATTCAAGTGCAAATGAAGGAAACCTATGTGACTCCGATGTGCTTTCAGCTGCCTGTGCAATAAAAAAGGAGTGAGCAGTGATGTGTGAGTCCGTCTCTGCCAGCTGGACCTCAGGGTCTGCTGGTCTGCTCTAGTCCACCATGGCACTGCTCCTTTCCATCTGCACGGTGTCCCACAATTCCTCCACTGTCCCTGCAATAGCTGTGTGGTGAAGTGGAGAGAAAAGACTTAACCCGAAAGCAAACGATTTCTTTTATCTAACTTTATGGGTCTCTCTCTCTCTCTCTCTCTCTCTCTGTGTCTCTCTCTCTCTGTCTGTCTGTCTGTCTGTCTGTTTGTGACTGTAAAGAAAACTGGACTCAGATGGACCGGACTGCAGAGAGCGTAACAGTGAGAGAGAATAAATAAAGCGAGCTCACTGACAGGAAGTCTAGATTGGAAGGATAGGGAAGGAGATGGTTGGACAAAGAGGGAACAAGAGATCAGGCTTGCAGGATACCGGGTCATCTCTCATGCAGATCTGTCTCCTGCCTCTGAGCCTAGAGCTCTGTGGACACTTCCCGTCCGGAAGCTCAGAGTCTTCCCTGGACGACTCCTTAAAGAGCCCCGCTCTGGCAGACAGCCTGCAAGCCTGAAATCCTCACTAAGCACCACTTAACACGCCCGGCCAAGCCCCAAAACTGAGCCTCCATCACATTCCCATTAGCCGTTCTACCAGAGACGGCCGAAGTAAAGCCAACAGCTCCGGACACTTTTCCGGATCGGCCCACTCCGCTGCTGAAGCAATAACCGAGCAGATTCACGTAGATTCACGTTATGTTCATTTGTGTTTTTCAGTATGTAGGAGCAGTGCACCCTGCACACACACACACACACACACACACCTAGAGTAACTTATTCAGATCTGTTGTGTTTTTGGACAGTACAATAGAAAAGACATGGAGACAACACAACACAGTAAAGGCTGAGCTGTAACAATCGTCTCATCATCTATATCTTTATCCTGTATACAGGGTTGCCAGGGGTGGAGCCTATCCCAGGAGACTTAGGGCACGAGGCAGGGTACACCCTAAATGGGGCGGCAATGCACCGCAGGGCACATACTGTACACACACACACACACACACACACACACTACACTATTAGGTTAATGGAATCACCAATTAGCCTAATCTGCATGTCTTGTGGAGTGTGGGAGGAAACCGGAGTACCCAGAGGAAACCTACCAAGAACTGGGAGAACATGCAAACTCCAGGCACACAGAGGTGGGTATCGAACCCAGACCCTGGAGGTGCAAGGCAACAGTGCTAACCACTAAGCCACAGCTGTAACAAGTTTTAACAAAATTAAGAATTACAATATAGACGAGACAAGAAATCCTATGTGTTATTATCCCAAACAAAAGCCTTGGATGAAAGCCTGGATGGAAAGAGCATAATTGTTAAGGTCTAGAACAGTGCTGACTTGATTCGGACCTGTTTTCTTTCCTTTTTTGGTAAATGAAGCAGACCTGCTAACTAGCTGTGATATAGTTTTGGCCGTCTCTTATACTCAGGGAACGGTTCACTGTAGCCCCGGGTCTCTCTGGCCTTCAACCATCCCACATTTCAGCTGTCTGTGAATTAAAGTGGAAATTGGGGGGAAATTGGGGAAATGGACTTATTGGAAACATTGGTCAGTTTTTCGGACTCTCTGTGGGAGTCGGCGTCCCACTCCGCCCCCGTGCTGAGACAATGGGTCACTTCTTCAAAAAGAGTGACCTATTTAAATGTTCCTGTGGATAAAAAGGATAATTATAGGAGCTCTTGTGCTCTTTCAGAGGAGAGGATGTGGCCAAAAAGGGAATGAATGAAGGAAGGAGGAAGTTTGAGAGGTGGGTGTCAGGGTGTCACGAGGAAAAGTACAAAAGTGACATCATAAAGGAGAGGAAATGCTGTGCTTCAGCTTGGAATGTGAAACATTTGCTGAAAATAGAGCCTGTAAATGTGCAGTGTTTGTTTGTTTGTGGAAAAGGGGTTAAAGAGGCTGTGTGAAAGGCAGAGGGATCCCAGACAATGGCAGGAATGTGGAAGAGGAAGCGACGTCTGCAGGTTACAGCGAGGACATGACGATTCTGAGATTCCGTGAGACAGCTGTGAAGAGAAGAGAGACCTGACTGTGGAAACATTCACATCTTCCACATCAGCACCGAACCTGTGTATCACCATCACACACACGCATTTCCGACCTGACTCAGGCTCCTGTAGAAATAAGGCAGGGGATTAGTCATGAGGTGTGTGTAAATAATTTCAGTATCCTGAGGATGCGCGGTGACAATAAAGCAGGACTGAAGGCGTGCCATGTTCCACTCCTGCTCTCCTGCCAGAGCCTTAAAAAACAGGAAAGATAAACGAGGCAGGCTGGACTTCCTGGACATGGGCCCTGGGATGTAATACAGGCTCGGCGTACGGAGGGCCGTCGGGAGAAGAGCCAGCACTCAGTGTGATACGAAGGAAAAGCGAGTAACTGCAGAAGGTCTCAGAGTCTCAGAGCTTTTTTTTTTTTTATTTCCAAACTCTCATTTGTACTGAAGTGAGCTGTAGGGCGAATCGACCAGAAGGAGGAGGATCGTGCTGAAAATATCATCAAGCTGCTGGAATTCTGAATAAATAATAATCATAGCTATTCATGTATAACAACAATATAGGACCAAAATGATGTGAATACATTTAACAGGGAGTCATACAAACGTCTTCAGGAGTAATGAAGAATTTAACCGTTTAGCTGCACGGATAAGAACGGCACAGCTGTTTAATTTTTAATGGAAATAATATACACTACATGTTCCTATTATTATTATTATTATTATTATTATCATCATCAGCTATTGATTGATTAACAATAAGCACTCAGTGTCCATTTGATTTTATTTAAACTATAATTAATTTTTGTGCCTATATGGCCAAAGGTGCCAAAGATGGAAAATTTTAAAAGAGAAAAAATAATCATCATATTAACCCCTTTTTTGATACCAAATAGTGAGATAAATTAATAATTAAATGACATTGATGATAGGAACTCTGGAATCTGTTGGTGTTCAGACAGACTAGCTCCAGCAATTATATTATAGTTATACAAATCATTATAACTAAATGAGGCATGCAAGGCACATTGGGAGGACTTGGCCTGTCCTGCCCGTGTCCTGCCCGTGTCCTGCCCTTCACTCTCACTCCTCGCCTTCTGCTTTGTGTAGGAGTTGGTTGATGGTAAGCGCTAAAACAGATGGTTGGCCTCAGAACTCGAAGATGGCTGAAGGTGAACGGAAGTCAGCTCAACCTCACCGGTGGCACTGAGCATGGGGGTCTGGTTCGATTTGTTAGCTGAATGTTCATCGTCGTGCTCATGTGGTTGTACCTGTAGGATCTCAGCTCGGGATGGTGGAGAAGAAGTGAAGAGGGTTAGGAATGAGTGATGGTAGATAGTGATAGAGTTTCATTTTCAATCTGAGAAGGTGGTCCAGAGGGTCCTCTACCTATAGGATGCCTCTGTAAGTGTGTGTGTGTGTGTGTGTGTGTGTGTGTGTGAGGTAACAGAGGAGTGTTTGTGCAATTTACAGGGGATTTGTCTTCCGGCCTGACACGGGTCTGTCAAAGTGTTTTATGGTGCTGGTATCTTGGCTGCAGCTGTGTTTGGGGACTCCCAGAGGAAGCTATTGCTTGTTCAGTTTACAGTGAATAGCTCTCTTCCTGCTCTGACTGTGGACCTAGAGGCTGGAGGCCAGAGTGCAGAACAGTGTGTGTGTGTGTGTGTGTGTGTGTGTGCATGGTTTAGTCGTCCCTCATGTCTGTGTGGGTGGATATGCATTTTGCACATCTGTTTGAGTCTATGGGGTTTTTGTATCTCTGTAACGCAGAAACTCAACACATGTCTGCTAATGGCTTTGGAATGAGCTTCTCCTACTTGTGATTCAGCACACCGATGTGACTGGTTCGCAGCAGGGGGCCTAATTTCCTACAGTCGCAGCTGCTGTTGGCCATTTGCCTCAGCTGCTTCACACCACCTTAAATGAGGACATGATTATCGCGAAGCCGTTTTGAAAAGCTCACTTTAAATTAAAACACTAAAACGGTATGAGGAAATGAAATAACATTTAAAAGGGATCACCTGGATTAATGACAGTGTTATTACTGCTTTAGGATCTGTAAATAAAATGTGTATCATAGGACTTAATACTCGCAGTAATAATAATAATAATAATAATAATAATAATAATAATAAGAAGAAGAAGAACCCAAATCACTAGGGAGTTCAGGGTTATCTCTATTATAGTAAAGTGAAGGTTTTTCTAAAGTCAGGGCTTCACATGTTTGATCAGATACAACACTGCCACCTAATGGACTGTTTCAGATTATTACACTGTAAAAGTAAATAAAATCAACACTTAGATTTATATTTCCTGGAGAAAGTGTGCTCTGTGAAGGCCTTGTCATCATGTAGCTCATGTACAGTACCACTCTCTAACAGCAGACAGTGGACGTCAGTGGTTCTTCTGTGCTTTAAATCTCAGGACCACCAGAGAGTTACAGGTCTGTGTTGAGTTCTTGACCCTTAACCCTAACACCGTGCCTCGGCCCACCCTGCACTCTGACCCCTCGTCCTTTCAACTCGGGACATTTAAAGAAATCATTGTCGTCTTGTACAAGAATATATTTTAAGAACTTTCTACTACGACCTTGTTACTTCTCATATTACTCAAACCGCACAAAGCAACTACACCGAGTATTTAATAATCGGTCTGATAACATATGCTCGAGTCTATGTTCAGAGTCTGGAGCAGACCTGGTGTTCATTTGTGATGATAATGATGATGATGATGATGATGGACAGATAAACTGTTTTTAAAGTAAGTATCAGAGCAGCATTCAAATCACCTGCCGTAAATGTTAAATAATTTACACGTCTGCCTAAAGTAAGCTTAATTCAGTTATAAAGTTTATCTCAATAAACCTTACCATCATGCCAGGGAAAAATCGATCTATATTAATAATATGACCAACATAGATGATACTTAAGCATGAAAATCTTAACAGTTAAACTCACAGCTCCAGGTTCCTGAGCTCGGCTAAGTGTCTGTGTGGGTTCCCTCCGAGTTCCCTTGGTTCCTAACACCTCCCAGAAGCATGTCAGGTGACCTGTCATCTCTTAAATGAGCCCTAGCCCTAGGAGTGAACAAGTGTGTGTGTGTGTGTGTGTGTGTGTGTGTGTAGTTTCTAATAATAAGTTTATGAAGGGAAACAGAATTCAAGCGAATACATTAAACATTTCCTGCGAATAGATTTCCCACACATTCTTTATCATCGTTTTAAGATGTTCTTCAGGTCGCTGTTCAGTGGTTTGGTTCTTTAAAGTCGTAATGTTATGATTCTCATCCCAAAGAAACCAGTGCACTATAGAACTGTGTCTGAACAGTATGTGCATTAAATATCATCTGGACACTAACTTCAGTAATTTATTTATTATGATAATGATGATGATGGTTGTTATTATTATTATTATTATTATTATATACAGTCTAATATACACAAGCCTAAAACATGAAGTTGTGTTTTGAATGATCAGTTTTTTTAATGAAAGAGTAATTAATATTGACATTTTATATCATCACAAGATAAATATACAATATCACAATATGCAAGTCAATACCATAGAACACAATAGTGCACAAAATGTGATGTATTAAGTGTATATATAAAGAAATGACTATTACTGTACTTTCTATTTATTCAAATTAATATATACATTAAAACAATAAAGTAATAAAAATGAACTCCTAATCTACAGCTTTAGAACACAAAGGGTGCCAGACCTCAACTCTGAGAATCGCGGCTCTAAAGTCTTATTTGTGTTTGTTTGTGTTCATTAATCAGACGTCAGAGATGAAGAATTCGACGAGACATCAGCGCTCAGCGTGCTGGAAGAGGCAGGAAGAAGACGGCATTCTGGCCCCTGTGGGTCTTTGGGCCTGTTTTCATTTGCCCGTTTTTCTTGATGCCCACGTACCAGACGCCGTGCTCCCGATGTTTGTGTGAACTGTAGGTGTTGTAGTGGTTCTCCTCCATCTTCTCAGTGAAGTAGCACTCGTCATTCAGCGTGGACTGGGATGTAAAATGAAAAGAACAGAGCATTGAAGTGTGTGTGTGTGTGTGTGTGTGGTTTAAACTCCTTCTATATGGGAGTCAGAGATTTCCAAGTCAGAAAATCTTTAAAACAAGTTCAAACATTGCTTATTGCATCATTTTACAGTCTTTGTGGTCTACTATGCTTACTGGAAATTGCCTGTTTAGCATTGCTGTGTGGGTTTTAGAGGAACCGCCCTGTTACAATTATATGCATACAACACACATGTTTAGTTTTTTTTTTTTTTTGGTTGTTTGAGCTTGAAAACAGTGTAAATGTAACTCACTGTGCCGTAAATCTTTCCGCTTCTGTCCATGGCCAGGTAACGCCCGGCCTCGTGACCTCTGATGATCACCACACCTGCACTCACCGCTTTCACCTTCAACACGGCTGTGAGGGATAAAAGTGTAGCAGACAAATGTTTAGATCAGAGGTGAGTCTTATAGTTGGACGCTGCAGCAGTGTTCTGTTACTGTCTGGATCTTTACTTGTATTACAAATGGACTCCATATTGTGGACGAGACACATTGGGAAATCTGGGATCAGGGCTGCACGAGGGTAGGAATGTGTGGCGATGATAAATTAGGATGATTCGACAAAACATATAACACTAATTAATTAGTACATTAATTAGGATATCACATTTTACATCCTAAGACCAGCACAACCTCCAGATGCTCTATCTCCTGAACAGTATGATGTTCTCTCCACTGTTCAATACCACTGATACCCCACTATTCCATTTCTTCTTAATTCTATTTGTGTGTGTGTGTGTGTGTGTGTGTGTGTGTGTTGTTGTTCTCTCTGGAGGCTTTTGTCACCAAAAAAAGTTTGTCTTTCTGATTCTGATCCGTGACTCCTAGTTCTGGTCAGCATTTTGAGGAAAGCTCATTCTACAAGTTATTTACAGCTGTGACACAATTCAGCAGAACGTGAGTGACGTGAAACATTAACGCCTGAGATGAATCGTATCGTTATGAAACAGAAGAAAGTGCTAAAAGGTTTATGATGTGGATTAGATGTGAATCTCCACCCAGCCGTCTCTCCTGCTGATCTGTGATGAGGTCTGATGATCTGAGAGGCTACACAGTGATGGACAGAATATAAGAGGAGACAGAGGAGTGACAGATACAGGTGGAGTTTAGCAGCTGATTTGCTGAGAGTTTAGATTGGCATGAAAATAAACACACACACACACATACACACAGAGCCCTGGACATGGTGTTGTGCTGTGTGCAGTATGTGTGTGTATGTGTGCAGTATGTGTGTGTGTGTGTGTGTGGGAGGTGCTGCTGCTGCTGCTCTTACTGTAGGGGTCGCCCTCCTGCCTGGTGCCCTCCACCCCCCCGCCGGGCAGCACGCGCAAAAACTGCCCTCCGTTCCTGCAGTACAGTCGCTTCAGAGCCTCGTAGCTCGGCCGCTCGGGGTCGAACGCTGACGGTGAAGGTCCGAGGACCGTAACGAGACCCTCCGACATCGCACGGAGTCGGGACGGAACCCGCGGCCGCGAAACTCGCCCTGTTTATGAAGCGCGCGCACGCACAGGTTCGGGTTCTCTCTCTCTCTCTCTCGCTCTGTGTGTGTGTGTGTGCACCGTAACACCGCCCCTCTGATGTGATCACGCACTGCACTCACCCGAGCGTGGGACATGGGACTGAAACACACACCTCACTGTGTCTCAGAGTGAAGAAATGAAGAACCTGACCCCTGGTGACTCTCCCATAAGGACAGCAGTGTGTGTGTGTGTGTGTGTGTGCAACCTTTAAACAACATCTTCAGTGGACAACTTCAACTTCTTTTAGGAAGCACACACACACACACACACACACACACACACTGTCCATGTTATTTGATGTATTGATCTTTAATACTGACCGGCCTGCACTGTAAAAAACAATCAGGAGGCTTATCATTTTCATTAAATAAAATGATGTAATCATTAAAAATAAATGTTTTTCTGTGTTTCTTGTGATAATTCAAATTCAAATTGTATCGGTCACATAAACAGTCATAGACAGTACGATATGCAGTGAAATGCTTTGACAAGTGACCTTATGATAAAAGACTAAAGAATAGGAAATAAATATAAAAAAATGCAAGAAGGGAAATTTATCTAAGAAAATATAAAATAACATAAAATAACATAACTCTACAGAACAAATATACAATATAAGAGGAATATGGGGAAAAATAGAAAAATATGAGACAGTATAATATATTGAGAACATTTCACTAATTAAATTAAGAAATAAATTTTACCTATTTTTTTTAAGGAAATGATACAATTTTTAGACCTAATTTAAGGAACCATTTAGGCAAAAATTTTGAGGAAAAAAGGCTTCATATTTATTTTAAGAGAACTGCTCCAATTATCCGGGTCTGATTGAGTCGCCTTCATTTGAATCTCAACAACAGCAGAGATCAGACGGCGTGTTGAAGGAACAGACGAACAGTGTAAAATGTTAAGAAGTACGTTAAGCCCCTTACTCATTTTTACATTTGATTTTGATTTCTTATATAAGCTCCTTTCTTGCACTAGTGTCAATAATATAAATGAAATAAAGGAAACATTGTGAACATTTCTAAAAACATCCTGTCCTTCATTAGCCATTAGCACGCGTGAGTTTGTTGTAGCGTCTCCACACTTCACTGGAACAGATTTTGGGGAGTTGGTGTTTTACAATGTTACTAAGATATGAACCTAGAAATGGTTTACTGTACACGTTCTCTCAGGTTTTAGTACAGAATGTGACTATTCACACACAAAAGATGTTAGCATGTAATGCTAAACAGTTGATTTCAATGATAGAAATTGTCAGTTACAAATAGTTTTACATGCAGATCTTAAAACTGCTGTAAATGTTATATACACTATTTTACACAGTGTTTAATATTTTGATACCAGTAAAACATGAAATAAAAGCAAGTTTAAGACCAAAATGCATTATGTATTAATTCAATTATAAAATGATTTTTATATTATTAAGTAATTTTCCTTAATACATATGAGTACCTTGTGTTTTATCTGCTGAAACTAAAACTAAAAACTATTTTTTAAGTAGATAGCACATAAGATTTTTTACAATGTAGTTTTTGCTGCTCATTTCTCCATATTGCATATTGTTGGCGACACGGTGGTGTAGTGGTTAGCACTGTGGCCTCGCACCTTCAGGGCCAGGGTTCGATTTCCATCTCAGGGTCTCTGTGTGAGGGGTGTACATGTTCTCCCTGTGCTTGGTGGGTTTCCCCCCACAGTCCAAAGACATACAGATTAGGCTAATTCCCAAATGGAAACAATTGTCACCACTGGCCTCCAAGGTCCCCAGTTGGACTGCAGAGGTTCCTGAATGGATAGGTGGATTGCACATTTTATTATTTACAAGGGGTGTTTAAATCAAAGTGAGACTTTTATTAAATATAAAGGCGTAAATTAGACGTCGTTCCTGAGCTGCCAGTAATCCAGACTCCCTCTGCCCTCCGGACCTGTCTGACCCATCCTGGTGCCCCACTTCTGGTTGAAGATCTCTTCACATGGATGCCCCGTGTGTCTCTCTGGAATGGGGATGGTTTCACTCTACCATAAAGACGGTTCTGGCCTCGACTGATGTTGACAGCTGTTTTTCTGCAGACTTGACTTGGCTGTAGTTGCTTAATAGTTCAGGACTGGAATTTCCTACGAGTTTACCTGAGTTTTCAATAACTACCTGGACTCCATATTAACATCAAATAACATCAGCTTTTATACTGAACTTTCAGCCAACTACCACACAGTATGAGTGCAGATCAATTCCTGCTTTCTGTTTCACCCAGATGAGGATGGGTTCCCTGTTGAGTCTGGTTCCTCTCAAGGTTTCTTCCTATTACCATCTCAGGGAGTTTTTCCTTGCCACTGTCAGGGACATCAGGGACAATCTGATCATTTTGATTCATACACATTCACATTCCATAAAACTTCATTATTATATTTGATATTTGAATAATTCTTTTGATTGTGTAAAGCTGCTGTTTCACTAGAGCTTGGACACCATCAGGTAGAAAGTTCTTTCAGTACGCTGGAGTCATGACTATACTGTCTGCATCATTTACTGTACATCTGAAATGCCGGCCTCCCAGGAACTCCTTTAATGTCCTAAACATGTGGAAATGTCTTGGTACGCGGTCAGGACTGTACGGGGGACGTGGCAATAACTCCCAGCCAAAGTTCCTGTTACGTGCGAGTGGTGTTGGTGAATGAGTGTGTGTACAGTTCACACACACAGATGTGTCTCTTTCAGAAGTTGGCGATATTGATTTTCAAGGATCAGGTGATCCACTCGCTGAATGTTTACGTGAAGGACTGCAGTGCATTTAAACAGAGCACAAGCTGATGTGATTCCCCAGGATATTTCCATATGTACAAAGGTACTGTACTTCCAGGTAAGGTTTATGGTTTAATAAGATCAAGACCAAGATACCACGGGAAACACGAGGAAACCAGAAAGCAGATGAGAAATCAATGCTCAGTCATGACTGTTATAAAGCACACCAGGCGTACGTGAGTGCAGTGTAAAGGTCCTTTTATACTGTCAGTAATAAATGTCGGGTGAACGTGACCATGAGAGTGTGTGTGATGGCGGTGATATTTGTTGGCTGCACCTTCGGCTGGGAAATGATGTATGATGCTGTTTCTGTTGTAGACTTGACAGTCATCTGTAATCCAGACAAATCCGATGATCATAAAGGGGTTGAATACTTTTGCAAGTTACCGCGAGTTCCTCTTCGCACTGTCATCACTGGCACCTGCTCAGTCCGGCCATCATCTCCTCCGTACGAAGCTAGACTGGTGTGTGTTCAGCTGAGTGCTGTGCGTAGAATGTTTCATGGGGAAATCTGTCTTCAGTGATGTAGCAAAACACTCAGAAACTAAACTCAGAAAGCAGGGGCTGAAGTTAGACAGGTTTATATTTCTTTTAAACAACACTTAGTTCCTGTTCACTGATATTAACTCAACACATCATTACCCTGAACTACACACTACACACTACACACTTGTTCATGTTGTACCTGAATCACTTTATTCCACTCTTCATCCCGCTGTCCTGATATCGTTCCCGTCTCTGTGCTCCACATGCGGGATGTTTTGTGAAGCCATCATGCCCTGGGCTTGGAAAGCAGGAGAGAAGAAAAGACACCCATACCCCCCCCCCCCCAACAGAAAGAATGCGAGGCCTCTACCCACACTGGGCCAGTTTCCATGTGGTTCCAGCATGGAGACAATCGCATTACTGGAAACTGAGCCTTAGTGCTCGACAGGTCTGAGAGAAATACCACACACACCATCGAGTGTGTGAGTCTAACACACAACCACTGGAAGAATGTACCTGGATCTATAAAATACCTGGGTAATGGTACTTTGTGCCACCTAATTAGGTATTATTTTGATTGAATTTATACTTTTACATGTAATTACATTAAATTAAATATTTGTACATAATGCCATTCCTAAATAACTTTTTGCTAATTATATTTCAGCCCTTAAAATAGTTGATACTAATCTTAAAGGTCTCTTCCCCTTCCAGACACTGACTGCTCACAGCGGGTCACATGGGCTTAGTTTAGTCTCCAATACTTTAAAGCACACTGTAGTTACAAATCACACTGTACGTCTGATCGCCGATAATTCCTCGGACAGCAGTCTGGAAGTTCCCACACTTCCCCGGGAGAGGCTCCAGGCCCCCTGTGACTGTCTACAGGATAATCATGATGGAGAATGAGTGAGAGCCTCTTTTCTTCCCTAACTCCAGGATATGAGAGCATTAATTCTAGTCGCTAGTGTCAAATTCAAGCTAATAGAAACATGGTTTATTTACACTATATTCTACTTCAGATTAATGACCACACAGCACTAGTCATGTGCTGTATATGAGGAGTAACTGAGTGATGATTCCAGACAAAATGACTTTAATGAAAAATCAACTAACAGTCTTGTGTAAGTTTTATGTAATTACATTTACATTTAGGCATTTGGCAGATGGTCTTATCCAGAGCAACTTATAAAAATGCTTTGAAGTTTCCATAATTGGATAGATACTTACGCTGGGTTATTAGGTGACCCAAGAGACCGGGTATAGAGGGAGAACAGAAGAGGACCGAGTACTGAACTCTGTGAGACACCGGGAGAGAGTCTGTGTGGGGCAGATGTGGATCCCCTCCTTGTCACCTCATATGACCTCATCTTCTAGGTAGGAAGCAAAGCTTTGCAGTGCTGTTCCACAGATTCCAAAGCTTATAAGAAAAGATAATAGAATCTTGTGGTTTATTGTGTCAAATGGAGCTGACAGGTCCAGGAGGACGAGGACAGATGCATGTCCTCATCAATTTGGTTCCCCAGTTAAAAACATTTATTTTTAGTTTTACATGCATGACTATGTTCAAAAAGTTGCAAGTTTTTTGCTTAAGTAATTTATTTGGCTGTTTTTTCATTGTTTTTTTTTCTCCCCTGCCAAGAACAAACAACCAGCAAATGTTTCCTTTCAGATGAGAAATAAACTCTTATTTTAATGAATAATTGACAGGAACCTGGGTTGAAGGTTACGGTTGATCCCGGTTCTTCAGATGAGAAATGTCACTGAATCCATTCCATCACATTAGTGTAAGGGCTAAATATACTCCAGCCTTGTGTGTGTGTGTGTGTGTGTGTGTGTGTGTGTGTGTGTGTGTTTATTCATGTGCTAGACTCAGTGTTCTTTGTACCAAGTCCATACCTCATGGGTTTATGACCCAGGACCAGCACTAACCCTTTGCTCACTAATGCAGGTTTTTTTAGTGCCATCTGCCCCAAAATAGCTCACTTACATTCACAAGCACTTTATCCTGGTCAGGCTCGCGGAATCTGTCCCAGGATCCGGAGTCTGATGGGTCTGAATACGGCCTGAACAGTGCACCATGTACAGTACACATGTTCACACCCTCGGTTACACCTGGGGAAGTTTAGAGGTTCTAATCCATCTACTCACAGGGTTTGGGAGATTGGAGGAAACCAGAGAACCTGGAGAAAACTCATGTAGACAAGCAGAGGACTGAGTGAGCCTCCACGAGGGCTAGTTAGTCATCTGTTAAACCTAGCAACCTACTCAATAGCACTTGGCCTTTGGTAACGTTAGTTAGTTATTTAGCCTGATAACGTTACCTTTCTTATTACCCTCAAGAATCAGAGTTTGAGGATGACGCAGAGTATAACCGAGGAGGAAGACTCTGACACTGATGAAGACCCAGCTGAAGTTGTGGTCGAAAAATGGAACCCTAACCCGATATGGCATATATCGAGGGGATGACGTAAAGTTCTGTTTTTAACTTTTCCTCGTGGACTCTATTAAACCATTGACATGAACATGACAGACCTGGAGAGGAGAAGGGTTTATGGAAACACCTGGAAAGAGGTAGACCTGGTGAATGTTGAAACCTACGTGGGTGTGTTGATTTTGTGTGGTGTTTACAGATTGTGCAACGGATCTGCATCCAGCTTGTGGGGCGGGACACGGGTCAGGGAATTCTTTACACTACAATATCTTTGCAGACATTACGTATCCTGTCACGTGTGATTCACTGTGACGAGCAGCACACAAGAGCAGCCCGAGGTCAACGAGACGAGCTGGGAAGTTTGGCAGAGACTGAAGTGGGTGGAGCACCTGCCAATCATTTACAAAACAGGTCCTGACATCACTGTTGATGAGCATCTCGTCAGTTTTAAGGGACGGTGGCCATTTAAACAGTTTATGCCAAACCATCATCTATGTATGGTATAAAGATATGGATAGCATGTGATGTGAAAACCTTATGACTGGAATATGCAGGTGAACACAGACAAACCGGCTGATTGTGTGTGATATGTTCATACAGTGTATGGGTCAAGCATTAGATTTGTAATAAGGTTACGTTTTCCATGTGTACATTTGGGTTTTTGTTTTCAATAAATAAATCATATCAGTCAGTTTTGACCAAGGACACAAAAGTTAAAAAAATTTAACTTGTTCCAAAAAAGTGACATTTCACTGAAGTACTCTGTAATAATCTTAGTTATTGTTATAGTCAAAGTATAATCTTTATAATGTTTTCCCCCTAAAAAACACGAGGTATGGGGAAAGGTAAATGAGTCCTCCAGGACATATAGAGCAAATACAAAGTTCCAAACATGTAACGTTCACAGGAGCTGAAGTTGATAAAAAAGGTCTAATACAACATTATACAGTATGATGATACAGTATGTATTATTGTGGATTATTGTGGATTTATAATGAAATAAAATGCTCAGGTTAAAAGTGACCGGGAACATCATGAGCCCAAAGAGAGCAGAACATAAAGGTTACGCTAACGATTACTACAGCTGTACTGTTGGTCATGTCAGTGTGTTCTGAACACTTTACACCCTGTAGCAGTGTGTTGCTCTGTTATGTGAAGCTTAAAGCCTGATGTCATCCTTCTGAAGTCTGTAATCAACTTCACTGCTTTGTGGAGAGACACTTTCCAGGGTGTTAGCTGGGACGTGTGGTTAAAACTTTTACATTTACAATGTTTAGGAAACGCTTTGATCCAGAGTGACTTAGAGAAATACTATCAAACACACGTCCTCATGCCGGGGCCGAACAGGGCAGTGAGTGAGAACACTGCGGAAACAAAATGCTGCTAAAGTCCAACTCGGATGGATTTATACGGCAAAGCTTGACCAAGGCTGATTTTATTCTGACCAGTCTCTGGCACGGTGGCATGTTAATGGGTTAATTGGCGTTCCCAGCTTGCCCGTAGTGTGTGATTGAGAGTGTGTGCCCTGCGATGGATTGGCACTTCGTTCAGGGTGTACCCGCCTCGTGCTCTGGGCTCCTGGCTCCCTGCGACCCTGAATAAGGGTTAAAGTGGCTTAGACGATGTAAGAGTGAGTGAGTGAGTGTCACACGGTCATAGTGACTGTTCTCTTCACTGGTGTTAGAACTGGACTCTGGGCTTGTGCAGGATTTATTCTCCCGTTCACTTTTTCAGGATCTGGTTTACGCTTATCCATCACTGTGAGGTGACTTTATTTTATACCCTTCAAGAGCATTTGATTGTAGTACACTGTATAAATAAACAAACAAACAAACAAACAAATAAGTACATAAATCCTTTTAAAAAATAGTTTCAATATGACCACTGGGTGGCGCAAGAGACAAGTACAGACCCAAGTGAAATGAACCTACACTAATAAACACAGGTCAATAACCAATAAACCAATAAACAGGTCTATTTGGCGTTTATTACATTTTAATTAATAATCAAACAGGTAATTGTTTATGGAAAATAACCATCACAGTTTAGCAGCACAAAAAAAAAAAAAAACATTAAAGACGATCACACACTGATCAGGTTCAGTGCTGATCAATTAACAAGCAGCAGAATACAAATCAGCACACACACACACACACACACACACACACACACACACAAACACACACGCAAAAAGGATCACTGAGAAGGAAGTAGAAGGACAACAACAAATAATCAACCAAATATTATAAAAATACAAGAGGCCCAGAGACAGCAAGCAGGGATGCTACATGCACTAAACTAGGATAGGCACCAGGGGGCGCTAACAGGAAAGAGAACAAAATACACGCTTGTTCAACATACACTCCAATAAATACACAATCAGTAAGTGCATAAACAACACAAACAAACAAATATATAAATGGTTAAAAAACACTTAACGTTTGAGATCTAACTTTATATGTCATAAATGAGACCTATAAAAATGATGTATACCAGTATAAACCAGTTATGCAATGCAGTCAACTGGTGGACCTCATAAGTAATGAGAGAAAAACAGTCTGCCCTGATAGATGGATAGATAGATAGATAGATAGATAGATAGATAGATAGATAGATAGATAGATAGACAGACAGACAGACAGACAGACAGATAGATAGAGAGATAGATAGAGAGATAGATAGAGAGATAGATAGATAGATAGATAGTATTTTATTAATTCCAAGGGGAAATTGGTACGACACTTTAATTTCCCGCACCATTTTATTACTTCCATGAGTTCTGATAGCACCTGGTTACAGGCAGGTCTAGGAATCTTCCCAAACTCAGACTCTGTTACAGAGGAATTATAATGATGAGATAGTATAGCAAGAATAATTTAAATAGTTTATAAACAGCTGTTATTGTAGTATAAGGATTTGTGTGTTTTTATCATTAACATGGGCGTGTTTTCGAGAATATAAAGCTCTGTAGTTTAGTGCTTTTTAGGTCTAGTTTGGTCAAGATTACTAAGGGACCAAGGGGTAAGGAGGTGGGTTCAAGAACACATGATTTATTTATTTTTTTACTTCTTTACAAAAGGCTCTGCTCCAGAACCCAGCTTGTAGAGTTTGACTCACATTATCAGTCTAATAGGGTCAGGATTAGCATAGACGCTCATGACATCACTTTCTGGCCTGCTTAATAGCTGAGTTCACAAAACCCATCTCTTATTAATTTTCATATTAACACACTTGTGCTCAGGCCATGGTGTATTCATCTATTATGGTCTACATGCTTTATTAGGTTGTTCTTTAAAAGAAAAAGTCTTCATCTTTTGAACCTTTAAGAAGCTGTCCTGGTTAAAATTATCTGTAAATTCTGTAAATGAAAGCTGGAAACTGTAACAAGAATCCCTGAACCATCCTTATTTTTTTTTACGTGACTATTGCCATGGTTCACGTTATTTGCCTTTACAATTACTTTCAAATACTTTGTGAACAGAATAATGGGATTGGAGTCAAAAATGGGATTGGAGAGAAAGTCAGAGAAATACTGGAGACGGAACGCTCTCTCGGGTCTCTGTGGTCGTTGACAGACGGGTTTTTTTTGTAACGTGATTCATTGGCATTGGTTATATTTCATTCCCCTGAAACGCTTGGTTTAAATGCGCTTTGAAAGCAGTTGTGTTCTTTCCTAAGTGAGGGTTAGTCATGAGCAGATCATTTTAGTGGAAGCATTTGAGCTGTTTTTCCAGAAACAATAGAAAATATTTCATCAATGTTAAGTTTCCATGACATTTTCCAGAGTGTCTCAGAACTTCTGGCGCACACAGAGGAACTGATCTAGGCAGACTTTTACAGATCTACAATAATACATTTCGCAGAGGAGATTTAAATACTTTTTTATGAGCCACTCACGTTTCATCCATGTATGTTTGATAATGATTCTAAAATTTAATTTATGCAAAACATATTTTTCCTGATCTTTCTTCATAAATGTGTTTAGTCGACTGGCCAGTGATGAAGCTACAAAGTGCTGCGTTTCTTCTGTAATGAAATGAATGTATGTTCCCAGTACTGAGTTCTGCATTATATTTTTACACATTCTATTCTGGTTACTGTATGCAAAAAGGAAGCGGGTGCAAAGATTGTGCAGAGAAATACACCACATGAGAAAGAGAGAGAGAGAGAGAGAGAGTGAGAAAGAGAGAGAGAGAGAGAGAGAGTGAGAGAGAGAGAGAGAGTGAGAAAGAGAGAGAGAGAGAGAGAGAGAGTTCATCCAACCAAGTAATGTAGGGTAAATGTTTACCAGACAAACTGTCAGTTGTGCTGAACTCCTGTACAAAGCTATAGGACATGTGAACTGTGAAGGTGCCATTACCAGAAGCTCGGTTTCTATCATCAGGTTTATTTATACTTGGTTAGCTTAATCAGATCTGGATTTCACAGTCAGCGTAACCCTTTGTTGCATGACTCCTTTCCTCACTCTGGATTTTGGTGTGAACAGATGTTTCATGGGTTTAGTAACCATGATGCAACAAAGGTTTAAGAAAACGTGAGCTCAGCATTCAGCTGTTTACTTAATCAGCTTGTCTTATGCTATAGTGCTATAGTTACTTAACAGTTATTAATGGTAGGACTATATTGATTGACTTTTTTTTTATTTGCAATTCATTTACTGCCCAGGTGCCTCCCGAACATCTGCATACACACTCCTCTGTTAAACGGGTAGCAGCAAAATATCCTGCACATGCGGTACTGACCGTGTGAATAGCAAAATTTCATGCAGTTCGGATCAGAACCAGTGATAGGACACAGTGTGTTCATAAAGGCTCACAGGACGATGCGCAGGAAAAACTATGCTGACTCAAATAACCACTCTGTGCTCCTGTGGTGATCAGAAAAGCATCAGAGTTTCCAAAACAGATTCTGAGGTTAATGTGACACAAACAGCAGAAGGTGCTACGTAGACAGCCTACAGTGGAGACAGACCTACTCACACACAGACTGGAAATAGAGACCAGGTGATGCTTTATAGCCTACTGTACAGTTATTTTTAGTTTATTCATTTTTTGCCAGTGTAGAATGAGATGCCTGATAATCAAGCAATAACTGGATGGTTAGACTACAAAGGACGGTTTGGACTGATGGACATGTGTGTGTGTGTGTGTGTGTGTGTTGTCTCTGGAAGCTTTGTTCACCAAAACAAATTCTTATATGTGCAAACCTACTTGGCAATAAAGCTCTTTTGTCCAGGGTCAGAGTATCTCTCTCTCTCTCTCTCTCTCTCTCACACACACACACACACACACACAGCACGACATGCGTTTGATTTGTTTATTTATCTATTAATGTTTGAAAGAACTCAGGGTTCCTCTTTAGAATTAGTTTTGGCTTTATTCCTTATTTTAGTGATCTGCAGTACAGTACAGTTATTCACACTGAGAGCAGCTCATGAAAGCAGTACAAAGCAGCAGCTCAACAATACGGATCAAACAAACAAACAAACAAACAAACAAACAAACAAACAAAGAATAAATTTTCGTTTTCCCCCCTGCTTGTGATGATAAAACATATATATATATATAATATAATTTATGTATTATTTTATTATTATTAATCACAAATAATAAAAGGTTCCTCTTCAGAACAGACGAAATTCCCGCTCCGCCATGACGTCACGGCTCTCGCACCGAACAAGCTTGGAGTTCGCCCCGCCCTCGCGTGGTTTTCCTGTCGGATTGGCGCGCTTTGAATCCCGTCCTGTGATTGGCTGGGGGTCCGTCAGTCACCGGATGAGCGGGCGGCGGTAGGTTGGAGCGGCGGTCGGTCGGGGGGATCGAGGGGCTTTAAACGCGCAGGGAGGATTCCGCTCTTCCGCATCATCATCATCATCACCACCTCCTCCTCCTCCTCTCCCTCTGGTCTCCCTCAGGTCCTCCTGCAGTCTCGCGGGCCGGCCGGAAGTGGCGCACTCTTTGATGTCGCTGTTTGTTGTTACTTAGTAGCAGCGTGTTGCAGCGCGCGCGCGGGGGGATGAGACAATGTAACGCTGACTGCCTCTCTGACGCGTCGCCAGTGTGTGTGTGTGTGTGTGTACTCTCTCTCTCTCTCTCTCTCTCTGTGCACTCTGATCACCCCCCCTCCCCCCCTCCTCTCCCTCTGATCCGCTGATCCGCACCCCGGGGCAGTTGGCGGTGGCAGTAGCAGTGGCAGGATGGGGCTGCCCGCGCTGGAGTTCAGTGACTGTTACCTGGACAGCCCTCAGTTCAGGGAGAGATTAAAGTCTCATGAGCTGGAGCTGGACAACACCAACAAGTTCATCAAGGAGCTGATTAAAGACGGGAAGGCGCTGATCCAGGCCCTGCGGAGTAAGTCCTCTCTCTGTGTGTGTGTGTGTGTGTGTTTGTGCTGTTTGGGTGGAGAGAGCTCTGATCCGTATCGCAGTAGAACCGTTGAGTGTGTGTGTGTGTGTGTGTTGCAGCGCTCTCACACTGACTCGGTTATATCGTTTCTCACACCTTCAGCACCAGGAGTGTTTCTCCACTGCACAGCTTCATGCACTTAAACTCTAGCTCGTTTTCTGATTTTACACTCTTTGCATTCTTATTCATATAAATATTAATCAGTAGCAGGACACCCTTTTGTTGTGTGTTTTATTCCCCGGCAAATGTAAGATCTGTTACAGGAACAGCGTGCTGAACACCTTCTCCGTTTAGAGTTAGATATAACGTTACACAAGTAACATACATAAGTAAGAGGCGGGAGGGTGGCATAGGGGTTAGCATTGTCGCCGTGCAACTCCAGGGTCACGGGTTCGATTCTGTGTGTGTGGAGTTTGCATGTTTTCTATATGCTTGGTGGGTTTACTCTGGGTACTGCGGTTTCCTCCCACATTATAAAGATATGCAGCTTAAGCTAAATTGCTAGGGGTGTATGAATGATGGATTGGCACCCCGTCCAGGGTGTACCCCAGCTCATGTCCCTAAGTCTCCTGGCATAGGCTACACGACCCCCTGTGACCCTGTATATAAGATAAAGCAGTATAAACGATGAGTGAGTGAGTGAGTGATGAGTGAGTGACAAGTACATTGGAGTTGTCACTTACAAACCAAAAAGTCCAAACCCTTCTGTAAAGGTTTACCTCTGACTGTTTCAAAGTGCTGACACTGGAGACTCCTTCCAAAAATAGGTAAATATTTTTAAAAAATCCTGTTTAACTGAATCCTCCAGATACACACAGAGGTTTCTCTACACTTTTTTCCTACAATTTCTGCTTTGTTCATGTGTGTATTGTTGTGAGTGTTGGATAAGAGACCTGACGATGTCACACCGAGTTTTGTTGCAGAAGCACAGACAGGCCAGATGACAGGGCTCGCTGTAAGACCACTAGCCTGTACTGCAGCCTGTTATGTCGACTCTACAGACAGTAAACAGAGGCGAGTGTTACCTGCGTGCTTATAAACATGCAGTGAACCTTCTATTTAAACACACACGATGAAAGACTCCTGTCTGTACCATATTCATTACACTCCCCGTCTGCAGCCATGCCACTGTGATGTTAAACACGCGTCTGCAGTGTGGTTTGGATTTTTTAATTGACACTAAAGTCCAGATGATGAGACAGGGCGGTTACTGATTCACGGAGGGAACGATGGCCGCGATGCACGATGCACTGAATAACAGGAACACAGAACCTGCAAGAAAATATTCTCTGAGCTGCGTAGGCAAGTCGCAGGTTATTTATAGGAATGAATTCTCTTTTTTTATGATTTATTTGCATTTATTTATTAAAACTTGAATTAAATGAGTTTTTTGCATTAAAGCAGACAAACACCCTCCTTTTCCCAGACTTGTCGTTTTATTAAGAAACCACAAAGAAGCATAAACTCCTTTGTCTTGAAGACGTCAAAAACATAAAGTTACGGCTTCACGTCTGACTGTAACAAAGCCCTGACACTGGAGACTCCTTCCATAAAATGCCTTAATATAACCAATCAGGTCAATGCATTTATCAGTACTGTGCTGTAACAGTGTAATAATGCACTTATTTCTTTGAGTAAAATTGCAGCTGAATAATGAACATTTAGCAAAACGAAGGCTGTAATGTTTCAATTGAAACTGCAACGAATATGACTGTCTTGTATTTGAGATTTACTGTAAGTTAGACATAGAAATGACGAGACCTGAGAATGAAAGAGATGTGAGCTCAGTGAGATGAATTAGTCTAGTGTGTAAAGCCGTTCAACAGAATGCTACTTATTGTTTTTTTAAGTGTAAACTTTGACCTTGGCCTGTTTTCTTCTCCGCTCTCACAGTCGTGTCAGTTGTTTGTCTTCCAGAACTTGTTCAGCAGCTCGGATCCCATTTCCATGTGAATTGTCTTGTTTCTATCTCTGTCACTTCAGCTCACGGAGTCGTATAATGTGTTAATTACGGTATCACACGGGTTCGTTATCTTTATAAACACTGTGTGAGTTCCAGAGTTACAGCTGACGGTTTAACTGCAGTCCGGAAGTGTTCATGGTTTAAGACAATAACGTATCAGGTTAATATGAAGTCATAAACTCCTCGTGCTTTTCACTCACACACAGGCTCATGAGGGACTTTCAGCCGGTTGTGTTCCAGAAGTTTCTCCCTGATGGTGTGAGTGTTCGAGCATCACAAGTGTGAGATGTATTTATTTCCTCAAAACAGGGAACTGTACAGTGTGTGTGTGTGTGTGTGTGTGTGTGTGCTGTCCAGTCTACAGTAAATCCTGCTAGAATCTCATTTAAAGCAGTGAAGTGATATTTTATTTATGGTTAATGTGAGCGGCTTGTCGACACGACGTCATGTTCTGAACTCAGAGTTTTGGGATTTTGGGATCCTCCCCTACATTCCACTACATTGGAATAAAATTTCCAAGTTTTCAAGAAATTTCCAAGATTCAAAGTTTACTGAAGTGCACCGTTATCCCTTCAGCTTCTCCCGTCTCTCGACTCGACTGGCACTGTTTCATCCAGTATTGGTTCTGGTTTGGGGTTTTGTCGGATCTCACCGACATCGTTACAACTGAAATATTTCAGGTTTGTAAAAAGGGTTTAACGTGTACACAAAAACAACCATAAAAAGCAGAAATGATGCCAATCTCTTCGATCTGTTGTCAGATTCTGTGAAGTGGTTTGTTATAGTTGAGTTTCATTTGATTTTCTCTTCCTGCTGATAGAGAGATGTTTGAGATATCGGAGTGAGAGATCTCCCAGAACTGGAGCCAGTGTTTGTCTCTACAGAGCACGTCCGAACTTCAGCCTGCAGACAGGAAGAGAGCGGAAGATAACCGGTCTTATAAAACTGTAATTACACCAGGCTTAGATAAGGACACTCTCTAAGTTTGAAAAAGATTGAAAAACTTCATAAAATACACGCTGCTTTACTGTCTGATGTCCATCAGTGTGATTTCAGAGATTCTCACGGCACTGTTTCATATTGCTGTATTATATATGCATTATTCTATAACATCCTATTATATATAATATCGTATCTATTGAGTTTGTATCTGGAGTCTGATCATCAGAGTGACATCATCAGTATTCGCTCAATGAAGGAAGGTTGTTAAAGATCTGCTTAACTTCAAGGTAGAACAACGCTTCTATAAGTTTAGTCTAAGTGTGGGGACTAAATGGACATTTGGTCTAAGTGTGTGTTCATGTACATGTGTGTCTAAGTAAAGATGTGTCTTATCTTTTGAAAGAAGGACCTTCTGACATCACTGTCCGTTTTATGAGGATCTAAAAAAATTAACTTCAATAAAGTCACAATCTCATGTGTAAATTAAGTCTGCTGTATTTAAACACGGGTGAAGTAACAGTCAGGAGACAGCAAGGTAGGTGTGGAAGAACCTGACTGTCCTGCACAGAGTCCTGACCTCAACCTGACCCTGAACACCTTCTATACACGGTTAGACAGTAGAGACTTCAAGCCACGCCTTCTCATCCAACATCAGTGTCTGACCTCATAAATGTGTTCCTGGAAGAACGGTCAATATTCCCATTAACACACTGGGGAAAGCCTAATGGACCTCGCTTTGTGCACTGGTGCGCAGCCATGTTTGGAACAAGTATGGTTGTTTCTCAGGAGTTGGGCTCGACCCCTTAGTTCCAGTGAAAGGAATTTTCAGCATCCCCAGACATCTTGGACAATTTCATGCTCCCAACTTTTTTCAAGTTTAGGGACGGCCCCTTCCTGTTCCTACATGACTGCGCACCAGTGCACAAGACAAGGTCCATAAAGACATGAGTGAGTTTGGTGTGGAAGAACTCGACTGTCACAATTGTGCTTCTGGAAGAACGGTCAAAAATTCCCATAGACACACTCCTAAACCTTGTGGAAAGCCTTCACAGAAGAGTTGAAGCTGTTAGAGCTGCAAAAGGGGCGGGGCCAACATCATATTAAACCCGTTGGATTAAGAACTGGATGTTACTCAAGGTCATATGCATGTGAAGGGGTGGGCCAATACTTTTGTTAATATACTGTATATCACATGACTTTATGTATCATGATGTACAGGAGAAAGTAGTGGTCAGTGGTGGTGATGGTGGTGAGCGTTGTCTCCTCACAGCTCCAATCTTCTCCATGGAGAGGGTTTCTCCGGCTCCCTCAGGTCCTCCGTGTCTCCTAAAGTTATATCGCCTGGTTTTTTTCTCCTGTAGAATAGTGTTTGTTCTTTTGTTCAGGATTCATTAATATGTCCATCATGTCCCCTCTCTCGGTTGTCCTCTCATCTGTTCATTGAAATTCAAAAGCCGTGACCTGCAGCTATTAAAGCCTGACATGAACTCACATCATTTCTCCACAGTGGAACTTTTCCCACCAAGGAATTTCTAGAGGATTTTAATGTAAGCTTTTAAAGGTCAAGCACTTTCGTTTAGGCGTCCTGGCAGAGGCACACACTCGATCTTAATAAGATAATGAAGGAGACGTGGGGGAGAGTGAGAAGAGAGAGAGGGAGAGAGAGGGAGAAGGGGACGGGGACAGCGGGGAGACGGTTAGCTGCGTCTGTAGTCGTCTCCATCTGGAAGAAAATCTACACCAAGTCCATGGTTTTTAAAACCTCTGGTGTTTAACCAGGAAAAAGGAAGTGAGGTTCACTCGCTCGCAGGAATCTTCTGCCAGCCGGCGACGGAAAAATGTCTGAAGAAGTATTTTCTGATTCCCGTTCTCCTCCGTGGTGATGAGTGTGATCGCTCTGGGTGGAGGAGGAGGAGGAAATATTCGGCTAAGATAGTAATGGGGAAGGAGTGTAAGAAACCATTCTCACTGCAACACACACACACACACACACACACACACACACACACATAAAATGTCATTTAACTTGGTCAGGACTTCCTGTTTTTTGCCCTCCACACTCTTATTGGGTGGCCGGTCTTACAAAAACACACTCTCAGCGTCACACCAGTACTGGCGAAGTGTCCGGCCTGGTCTGCAGTGCTGATGAAGAAACACTCTGACTTCAGCTTCCTGAATAATGAGGAATCTCTGAGTAGACACCAGGTCGTGTGTTTTGTGTGTTTTGCATTTACAGCATCCTGAAAAAGACGTCCATCGTGTTCACAGTCAGAGTTACAGCTGCAGGTGCCTTTCTGACTGACTGGATTTTCAGGCTTTTCCTGATACACACACACACACACACACGCCTGAACATGAAACCCGCTGACTCTTGTGAATCTGACAGAATGTTTTAATCACGCAGCCGCGACTGCAGGTTCTGAATGGCGTCCCCAAACCGTCTCACGACACGTGCAGCTTCAACAGCTTCTGATTTTAGTGCACAGTGAGATCTGAACCATGTTGATATGAATTAGAGGGTGTGGTCTATCTGTAAAGGACAGAACAGATCATGTGAGAGCAGGAACTGCACTCTGAGACCTGACTCGGGTTCCTCAGCGTGTTGAATAACGTCCTTCTGGAATAAACACGTGATCGGAACAGGAAGTCGATCGGGCGGCTCATTGGGATTAAAAGCGTAGAAGCCCAGGACCCTTTTAGGGCCTTTTAGGAAACTTGAAGTGATGCTACTTAGATCCTCTTTGAAAGTTATTGAATCCTGGAAGTGGGAGTAGATGTGTTGGAGTGACGTCTCATTACTCTTTGACCTCCATCTGCTTTGTGTTACGACTCGTCAGTTAGACTGTGTTAAAGTTTTTAGTCTGAACACCACACATCTATTTACATTAGACTCTTAATGTGTGTGTGTGTGTGTGTGTGTGTGTGTGTGTGTATTAGTTTTAATCTAGCTAATCGCAGTCATAGTCTGTGATTAATCATTATTTTAAAATACTCAGATCGACGTGTTTTATAAACGTGCGGTGTTGAAATAAAGAAATACAGGACAAGCTGGTTAGAGGAAACAGATTATGCAGTTTTATAACATCTTAAACATCTACATTTAACAAACATCAGTTAAAATCTCTGGAGTGGGACCGGTGCTGCGTACAGTGACGCACCACACTGGTGGGCGGGGCTCGAACCCAGATACTCAGATCTGAAAATCACCAACCTGGAGCCTCAGCCGCCTGAGCCACCGCTCACACACCTTACACTTAATGTGTTCTTGTACAAATAGTTCTCTTGAGTACACTCAGTTTCCTCAGTTCATCTTATTATCCGCCTTAAACGCGCCGCTATCACACACAGCCAGGTTTCATTTGCATTAAAGACGTAATGTTTTCTAGATTAATGACGTGTTAGCGTGTTGATGATGACATCACTAGTGTATCCACACCACACGTTTGCAGATTATAATTCCTGACATGAATCAAGTTTTACTCCAGCCGTTCCAAGGGTACGATGAGAGAGTTTTAGGAAGTGAAGAAGAGTGCCGTGGTGTCTTTCATTAAACAAACGTCTCTACGTTTCCTTTTTTTGTCTGTAGTTCTGTTTAGTCTGTTGTTTGGAAGATTGAGTTAAACTGATTTATTAAAACTTTGGCCGGCGTTGTCGGGTGTGTGTACTGTATATAATCTCCTGATACGGACTCCATCATTCACGTCGAAAACGCCGGCCTCCCAGGAACTCCTCTAATGTCCCAAACATGTGGAAATGTCTCGGAGCGAGGTGATCAGTGTTTGTTCATGAGGAGTGTATGATCGCTCACCAGCTGTTAATCCAGCTTATAAACAGCTGTTTCTTTTCGAGCAGTGTGCAGATGTTCCTGTTCGATGTAAACCTGCTCCGGAGAGACGACTGGATTTAATATTTACTCAATACAGAAAGTATGCGATCCCGTCCAAGCACAAAGATCAGTGTAGTCTGGAGGAAAGCAAACACGTCCGCAGTCCTCACGTCAGCGCGAGCCGATCCCTGATCCCTCTCGGCGTGAGCCGCGTGAGCCGCGTCAGGGAAGTGCTTAGTGTTCATGTTCTAGTAGATGATTCGTCTCTCGCTACACTTCTTATCTCTAGATAACGCTCTGGCATAACGGTGTGTCTCTGTGTGCTCTGAGTGTGTGTGTGTGTGTGTGTGTGTGTTACTAAGACGCGCTGGTTGTTGTCTCTTCTTCATTATCATTATACTGAAAATAGACTTGACCTTGGGGTGTAGGATAGGAGGCGCTCACTGGGAGTTATTGGACTGATTGAGGAGGCGCGTTAACATTCCCGGATTTATCACTGCGCTATTGAAGGCAGTTTTCCGACAGGAAGTGTGTGTGTGTGTGTGTGTGTGTGTGCTTTGTGCTGCTTTGTGATTAGTGTGTATGAGGCCTTAAAGGACACGTGTTAAAAAGATGTTTTAAACACCGTTAATAATTTCCTCCCGCTGATTTAAAGGTGTTGATTAATTTCCTATAGCTGCAGCTGCAGGGTTACTGTAACACACAGGTGCACTGGGTTTAGAGCTCTAATGTCTCAGTAGCAGCGGCTCGCTCAGAGGGACGCCTCAAACGCCGCTTACATCAGTGTCAGACGTCCTTTAGTGACGTGGTTAGTGTTTCTGTAAGGAGACGTGGTGCTAAGGGAAGGAGTCTCCAGTGTCAGCACATTATAACTCTACATTTATCACGATAAAATACACTTCTGTTTTTATACATTACAGCTGTGGAACTCTTTTTTTTTTTTGGGAGTTGTCTGTAATTTGATCTTTTCACGCCTTTTGTTCGTGCTGTTGTCGTCATCATTAGGAGCCGCATTAGCGTCGTGTCTTTCTTCTCTGGAGTTGAATGCGCGCCTTTGTGTCCTCGCGCTGCTCTTTGCTCCTTCCAGCGAGTCTTCATGAGCAGTGTGCTGGAAGTGGCTGGACAATAGTGCAGTGTTTCCAGAGATGGAGAAGAGACGAGGCGTGTCTGTGACCCGCCGGGTTACACGGCTCCGACCCGCTTTCTGTTCCGCGCTCTCTCTCTCAGGAGTGTTTATAAGTTCTCCGAGACGGGGCAGGTGAAGAAGAAGTGTAGAGAGTGGAGACTGGACTGGAACAGAGTTCATGAAACGAGTCGACTTTAAACCAGAATGTACGTACAGTACGCCAGGCCAAAATAAACACAGAAAAGTGTAAAAGTGTCGGATTATTGCGTTATATAAGCGCGTGAAATAATAATGAGGAATGTTTTTGTGGAAACGATGATCCTGCGTTTTATCCCATTAAGAGAGTGTTGAGATGTTTTTCCTGGACGTGAGTGAGGACATTCAGACTCTCGGTCCTGCAGCTTTGACAGCCACGTGGTTACATAATCAAACACTTTTATTGCATTTGAATAGAATCTTTATTATTCTTTTATCACTCAGTAGCTGCGTACGGAGCCCCGCCCCCACTGTGTGTGCGTGTGTGTGTGTGTGTGTGTGCTCGGGGAGGATATTCTGCGAGGTGGAGCCAGTACATGTGGTGGACCTCACGCTGCAGGTGACTTTGTGAGGATAAAGTGAGAATGATTAGCCAGGGTCATGGGCGTGCCCTTTAGGAGAGATCACATGCTGCGTCACACACCTGAGCGTCACACACCTGAGCGTCACACACCTGAGCGTCACACACCTTCACTTCTCAATACCGAGAAACATGATAGAGGTCGGACCGGGTACCGAAGATCAGTACCTGGAACTGTTCTGTTCTAACAAGTACCAAGTTCCTTCACAGACTCATGTGACATCATAAAGGAATAAAACCGATGAGAAAACAGAAACCCTGTTAAGTCTGGCCCTTTAATCAGCATCACTCTGCTCACTGTCACATAATTATATAATATTGTTTTGGTTAAACGGAGATTCTAATAAATTCTGTCCTATTATGCGTCTCCTAGGTATCATGATATTTAATAATCATATTTTTAAAATTTAAAATGATGTATTAGATTTTTCTTACACACTTGAGTTGATAGTAAGTCATTTTTTTAATAATAAAAAAATGCAGTGATGCTGTTTTCCAGGCGTTTTGATGGAGAATGATATGTTTGTCACGTGTCTCGGCCCTGCCTGCCGCTACACACGTTTACGGTGTGTGTGTGTGTGTGTGTGTGTGTGTGTGAGAGAGTATGACTTACTGGAATTAATACGTGTAGTTATAAAGAATACACTTCACTTTACACACTTTAACATCTCCGTTAAAAGGTTGTACTGTACAGACTGAATTGTGAATTCTTTCTTTTACAGTTTTCGATTTTATTTATCAGCTCAGGTTTGTGTAAAGGAGTTTTTAACTTCTTATTGAAGTCACAGTTCCATTGCTTTAAAGTGCAATTAAACATTGATTTATAATAATAATAATAATAATAATAAATTGTTTCTTTTTTATGAATCAAAACAGTTCCTCTACAGTCCTACAGGTGGCGTGCTCCAAACTGTTAACACATTGACAGTTAGCACTACAGGTGAACCACAGAATCGCAATACAATCGGATCGACACCGAGGTATTGCGATGGTATCGTATCGGTCGGCCCCCGGGGATTCCCGTCCCTCAATAATAATAATACAAAAAAAAACATTTATAAAAATATGAGTTACAGTGTGTGTGTTGTCCTGATCGATCATGTCTTTATGTTTTTAGTGGAGTTTTGTCCTCACACACTGTAGTCCGATGAAGAAAGACATGATGGGAACAAAACATGTAGAAATGAGATGAAATGAGTGTGAAATAATTCCGCCGTATTTCGCTCACACTTCCTGATTTTGTGGTAGAAGCTTCTTAAAAAGCACATTAACCACGGAACCCACAGCAGCCCGAGTCAGTTCTGGTCAGATGTTCTTCCGCGGTCAGAATCAATACCGTTTTGTTCTTCTCCTCTAAAGACTTGAGTGAGACGACCGGATGCAGCAGATGGACCACCGACGCCTGCGTGATGAATCGCCTCTGTTCTCTGCTCCGTATCTGTGATGAGGCCCAGATTAGCGCTCTGTGTGTGTGTGTGTGTGTGTGTGTGTGTGTGTGTGTGTGAGAGCTTGTCGCTTGTAAAGAACTGGCCAAGCCAAACACACCGCCTCGCTCTGATTGGGAGTGTGAACTCCAGTGAGATCTCACTCCTCACTCCTCCGGAAGCGTCTCACTCCGCGGGTCACATGATTCCGTGTCAGAACTCAAGCGCGACGCTTCTTCTGAGGTGAAACGCGAGCCGGGTTCCAGTCGAGGAGCTGATGACTTTTGGCAGGCTGGAGTGAAACCCAAGTGTGTGATGAAGCAGCTTCTCATCCGGATCATCTTCATCATGGAGCTGATGAGGCCGCGTGGAGAGCCAGACGCCGTGATTACACGCAGACGAGCTAAACACAGACGGTATTAATGTGTGGAGGAAACGGTTAGGCTCTGCTCACGGCTGCTCTTTAATGTTCCACATGAGGGCAAAAGGTCAGAGCTGCTCTTTTCACTCCCTTTGTCTTTTCGTTCACTTCTATTCACCTCTGACCTCTGACCTCATTTTCACCCAGAGGACTGCCCTCACCGGGGATCCCCTCTTTACTGTAAATCCCAGTAGATCAGCAGTTTGGGAGGAACTCGGACCAGCAGCCTCTCCGCGCTCAGAGTCACTTTAATCACATTTCTTCTCCATTCTGATGCTCGGTTTGAACTTCAGCGGATCTTCTTGACTCCAGGTCTACATGGTTAAATGCAGTGTGTGCCTTTATAGACGTCTCGAAGTGTGAATGATGTTAGCTTGCACCAGCAGTACCCGTGTCACACACGCTACCATGTTCCACGCGCTCTCATGCTAATGAACACCGCCTCTCTTTAGAGCAGCTCATATCTCCACACCACATCCCCTGAACCTCACCATCATGTAGATGTCATGGTTAGATGTGGTTTGTGCAGCGTCGGTCCTGGCACGAGGACGTTACTCACCATCATATGGTATGAAGGTCGAATGATACTGAAAACACACACATACAGAAAGGTCCCAAAGTGTCCGGATTTAGACGGGCCTGCGCTTGCTGATAAGAGACGGAGACTGAGCGGGTTCAGGGTCAAGCTGAAGGTCGTCCTCGGGGATCGGACTCGCGGAGACACGTGTTTGGAAACTCATCCTTCACTTGGTGTTCTGAGAAGTGGAAAGAGGAACTTGGAGAAATCTGAAACTGTCAGTGTTACACATTGGGGTCACTTCCTCAGACAGGGCAGAGATATTTCCATATTTATGTTATGGTGCGGTGATGCAGCCTTGGGTTTGGGTTCCTCACGGCCACGAAGCTGCTGCAGCTGCAGGCTGATACACACCCCTCTAATCCCTCTGCAGCCTCCAGAACAATGAGAGCCACCTGCTACTGAACAGTTTAGGACGTGAGTGTGATCCTGACACACACACACACACACACATGGTGCTGTGGCCTTGACTAATGTGATGCGTGCAGGTTGTACTCATTACACTCAGTGAACAGAAACATCACTCATGAGCTGTGTGTGTGTGTGTGTGTGTGTGTGTGTGTGTGTGTGTGGGTTGCAGCTTAGACTCCGTGTCACAGCAGAATACTGTAACTGACAGCACTTTCAGATCAGTGTGTGTGTGTGTGTGTGTGTGTATAAAGGTGAACTGGTGGGATGAAAAACACAAAACCGAAAGTAGTGATCTGAGTGTGTGATCTTTTCCTAAAGCCGTACTGTAGAGGCGTAAATAAAAGCTTTTCACTTTAACAGCGTGTGGCTGTGTTATGGTGGATGTAGCGATGTTCACTAGCGATGTTCACTAGCGGTGTTCACTAGCCGTGTTCCCTAGCCGTGTTCCCTAGCCGTGTTCACTAGCCGTGTTCACTAGCTGTGTTCCCTAGCGATGTTCACTAGCCGTGTTCACTAGCCGTGTTCACTAGCGATGTTCACTAGCAGTGAAATGGATCCTTAGTTTGGAACGGAAACCTAAGTGTGGATCAGATCATTGTTTTTGGTCACAGATTGTATTTCTTTTTGTATAAACATATATAATTTTTTGTTTCATTTATTATTTGTAACTTAAAGAAGTCTTAAAGCAAGTCGGTGGTATAAAAACTACGTTTAAAGTATCCAGTGTTTAAATACAGTCGTAAATTAAATGCAATATCAGGCATAATGATGATGATGATGATGATTTTATAAAATGCTTGTATATGATGATGAAGACACACAGGCCTTTGTTTCATTTGCTGCTGTTAAGCGTAGAGATACTCATCATCATCATCATCATCATCATCTTTTGATATATTTACACTCCTTTCTTTGATATATCATGTGATGGTGGTACTGTTGATCTTTTGCTACAGTGTGAGTTCCAGTTGTACAGATGTTATAGAGACGATGTTTTGTCCTGGTTTTTACTGGACTGGGTGTGGTTTCAACACTTCACTGGGGGATTTTGCTGGTTTGACCCAGAACATGGCTAGACAGGGTTCGAGGCGGCAAAAAATGCAATTAATCGGTGCAGAAAGTTTGAGCACATTGACGTGTAATTTGGAGAAGAATCCGGCCAAACACTCTGAACAAACACTTAATGCTCGGGGGATCCCTCTGAACTGTAGGGGGCGATCCGTACACCGCTAGTGTTCACGCTACACAACCGCTCGCAGATGAAGCTCACACACACTCCACACTGTTTCTCTGTGTGACTTCAGGAATTGTGTGTTTATTTGTGTGTTCAGGGGTCCACTGCGTGTGTGTGTACTGTGTGTGTGTGTGTGTGTACAGTGTTCAGGTCTCTGCAGTGTAAACGCTACTGGACCTGTAAGGTGTGACCGCGTGATAAATCAGACTTGTGACAGTTACAGTGTGTCAGAATTCTTTGGAAATGTAAAAAGTGAAAGTTTTCATTATCAGGTTTTTTTTCCCACACGGAGGCCATCAGGGTGTGTATCCGAAACCCTCCGCATGCCTTCCGACTGATTCACTCTTTCTGCCTTTTCTACCTCCCTTGTCATCTTTCTGCATCTCTTACTGGCGTCCCAGGAAACGAGCAGCGATCTCGCCCAGCCGCAGTGATCAGGGGGCGTGTCCGCTGCTCTAACCTTCTTTATCTATACAGATTTAAACAAGGCCGCCTCCTCGGGCCCGCTTCCTGCCGCGGTGCATTCCAGGCCGCCCTCGTGCTCAGAGACGGGGCAGGTGTCTGCACGCCCAGACCACATCAGCCCTCCGTCACCTCCTCCAAATCTGTGAACAGTCTAATGCTGAAAAAGCTGCAACATCTGTATTTACTGGAGCACTGAGTGCAGCTGCTTTGTGCCAGTTTGCACGTTTGTGTGATCTGTGTGTGTGTGTGTGTGTGTGTGTGTGTGTGTATTACTGATGGGAGTCAGTTACTACTTCATAATCAATCAATTCTTTTCCCGGACCGCTAAGTAAACATTGTGGGGTTTTGCTTCCAAAGCTCCAGATCTTCCTATACTTTCAATGTAGTCCTGAGGAATAAGTTCTCCAGGGTTCCTGCAGGACGTTTGTGTCTCTCATCATGTCCACTCCAGTCCCTGTACCTGAGCCGTTTCAGAGGAGTGTGTTTGTGTTTGTTAAGCCACACAGTGACCTTTAAATCATTCAAGGATCAAAACATCTAACTTAAGTCCTGAGCCAGTGAGAAACAGGTGCAGATGATGAGAGATGATCAGGAGGTGATGATCAGGAGGTGATGATCAGGAGGTGATGATCAGGAGGTGATCAGTAACTGCTGATGCTGATGCTGAGGGGTTGGAACAGAC
>NW_026521000.1:5000-25000 GCF_024256425.1 Clarias gariepinus | reverse complement strand
GCCTCCCTCTCTCTCTCTCTCACTCTCTCTCTCTCTCACTCTCTCTCACCCTCTCTCTCTCTTTCTCTCTCTCTCCCTCTCTCGCTCTCTGTCTCTCAGCTGATGGTGAATTATGTACGCTCTTCAGTCATGCTCCAAGAATCTGTTCTGTAAAGATCCTCGAGGGCACTGACCAGAGCTCATTCTGAATAACATTCGGAGTTCTTGCCGTGTCTCAGTACAGGACTGCAGAGTCCCTCCTTATTTACACGCTTGTTACATCATCCAGAAAGTTCCCTTGTAATGGTGCAAACCTTCAGCAATCAGGATGTTGCACCAACGCTTCCTGAAATGAGGGAACAGTGGACAGTAAAAGAGAAGAATGGTGTAGAGGAACCGCTGGGAACGGCCCAAGCCCTGCCAAACGTTCCCGCGGCTCTGTCGCTTGTCTCAAATTTAAATTTTCAAAATTTTACTTGTCACGTACACAGTCATACACAGTACGATATGCAGTGAAATGATTAGAAAGTCACTGAAAGATAACTAAATAGGCGAAAACAAAGTAAAATAGGTCGGAGCCGTCGTGACGGTATCTCTGGAAACGTCTGCTGTCTCTCCTCTCGTCTCCTCCTGTCTCCCGTTGGTCTCCGTGTAGTCGCTGTGGTTGTGCGTTGGAGAATAAAACTCTGACGTTGTCTGACTTGATTTCAGGTGTTTTTTGGCAACGCGAGAGGTTCTCTCACATTCTCCAGATGTTTCCTGACCTGTGACTGAAACTCATCGTGTGTTGTAGTGCTGTTTGGGGAACTGAAACTGTACCTCTTGCTGTACGAGCCGTTACTAAGCAGGCACATGCTCCACCTCTTCTCCTGCACCTCACTTTGGAGGACATTTACCAGAACCTCTGTACGAGGTGTGAGACGTTCCCCAAGCTGCCTCTTGTTCCCCCTGTTACTGCACTGAACAGCTGATCATGAAAAACATCACGTTCTGTCTGTATTGCGCCGCTTCATCCACTATACGTCTTTACACCATCCAGAACTTTATATTAATATAAGTTTATTATTGCACTACTGTATATTCCAGCTGTATTTATTCTGTATCATACAGATGTGCATATAAGTACATACAGTACGTATTTCATCTTATCTTCTCCTCCACCGCACAGTGTTTGCACAGTCACACTGTATGTTCCTCTATACCTGATCTTATCACCTCCTGCACCCTCTGTACATGCAACACCTTCACTCTCGTATATATGAATCCAAAACCTCATTAACCACATCACTAGTTATTGTAAATAGGCCACGTCTGCACTTCTGGTTAGACGCCAACTGCATTTCATTGTGTCTCTACGTGTACTTTGCACAGAGACAGTAAAGGTGAATCTAATCACAGCGGATTGTGGACGAACTTGCTGTATGGACGCTTCCAGGGGACTTTTTCTGCTGGAACATATTGGACTGTATTTTTGCACTTACTGTTTTTTTGTGCAGGAAATTATTAATAAAGACGTCTACAGTGTTTGTGTGATGAGATGAACCATCACGAGTCCCCAGGACTGGGTTCTCCCTTAGTTTAGGGTTCTACATTCTGCACGTCTGTTCTGGAGCCTTGAGCTCCGTGTGTTCCCCTGGTTTGTGTTTTAGGGACAATGATGATGGAGAACTGTGTTCCTCAGTAATCACGATCAGATCCTTTGCTGACTTTTACCTGAAGAGCAGCTGTTTTTCTCCTAACGCATCACACTCCTACACAAGCATCTCGGTACCTACAGCCGTACCTCAGCATATGAACTGAATCCCTTCTTAAGGTGAAATGTTGTATTGTGAAGCGCATCGTCCCATAGGAAATAATGTAAATGCAGATAATCCGTTCCAGACACCCAAAAATATGTCCAATATTACCAATGTCCAACACTATGATCATATTTTTGCATATAAAAACAATCAAAAAATTTATAAAACACATGTAAATGAAGTCAAATATGAAATAAATAGACATTAAACCTCACTTAACCTTAATTTATGATTCCACTCGACACCGGCTGCTTTAAAACCCAAACTAAAAGCGGCTCCCTTTTCTTTTTGCTACCGTCTTCGGTAACATTCCTGGGACCCGCGGTGCTAATGTTGCAGTCTTCACTAAATCCTACACAAAATGTAAAAAAACCTGGATGTATGTGTGACTTAGCCGGCTTTCGGCTCGGTTTGCTTGTGTGCAAAAAATGCTCTATACAGAGTTTAGAAGCTTCAGTTCATGCGGTAAAAATTCGGTTCGGATGCCGAGGCACTGCTGGATTGAAATGCATGTAGTTTTTATCCCCAGAGAGTGCATTCTGGGTTTAAATCCCTTTAACACATTAGTGGATAAATATTAATATAAACTCACTAATAATAACACACTTACAGCGCGGCTCAGTAAACGGCGGTCGAGCGAGCGAGCTCGTCCCTCAGTGTGTTTAATATGAATCAGAATCGTGCACACTGACGTGACGGCCTGTGCTGTGAGGTCTGATAGAAACGGACACGCACATGTGATTTAATAAGATAGTGTAGCACTTCTCCTTATTACTGACATCCTGTATGAATCATTTTCAGTAGTGTAATAAAGTAGTTTTATTAATAGAGTAAGACAGAGAACAGTCACACCATCACCGCTCGCACCACTGCTTCCTGACCTCCTGCAGTAAAGGATAACCTCGTCACGCCGATCTGTTTCACTGTGCAGAGCATGATGGGATTTTATTGAGTAGATTTCCTTTTTCCAGCCTGAAATAAACTCCAGCTGTTCAGAGTCGCTGCAGTTATTCACGATTTACTGAATAAATCTGCTGTAAGATGAGGAACTGAATCATAACGCCGTGCTAATGCTGTGTTAGCGCAGGGAGCTGTGTGTGTGTGTGTGTGTGTGTGTGTGTGTGCACGCTCTGCGTCCTCCAGCTTAGTGCCAGGATGATCCATATTTATGCTCTTTTTATTGGAAAGAATTTACACAGAGCGTGTGTTTGATTCTCCCGCAGCTCCGGGTCAGACGGTGCGCTCTGGCTCGCGTTGCTGCGAGCGATTTGTCTGGAGACGAGACGAGACGAGCTTCGGTGTCTGAGCTCATAGTGCATGGAAGGTCTTTTAGAGAGGAGGTGTATGTCTTGCAGAAGGGTCAAAGGTCAAATGCGTTTTGAGATTTCTTTATCCCGAGGTCAGCGACCGCTCGTCAGTACGTCGCGTACGACAGGTTTAAGTAATAAACACGCAGGTGCTGTTTCCGGGTCTGATCAGGCCGTGTACAGTTCTGCAGTAGAGCCGGACACGATCATAAATAGTCTTTTGGGTTTTATGTTTGTATCTTACAGACGTGTCTAAATCCTGAGAAGGTTTCCCCCTGTGTGTGTTTTTGGTCTGGATCTGGAACAGTGTGACAGAATTTACGTGACAGAATAAAAGAGACTGATTGGTTTGTATAAGTGATGAAAGAGAAGACACTGTAAATATTTTTTACGGTTCTATATAAAGCCAAAATCAAAGCGAACGGAAAAAAATGTAATAATCCCAGACTGGCAGTGAGACGAGTTTATAAACACAAGACGAACCCAATGATAAATTACGAGCGGTTCCTAAAGGCAGTGAGACTAGAACCCCACACGGTGACGGAGCGTCCAGCTTTAATGTGGCTTCTGAGGCGTTGTGACGAGCTCGCTCACGTTTGTAGCCGCGTGCAGATTTCCCCCGTGTGTTTCCTGCACCGCTGATATTTATTGCCCCCTCCATGGAAACTCAGCTGTTCTTGTTAAAATCCGTTAAAGTCCCAGAGCTCACTGTGGCCTCGGTGTTCGTCTGGAAATCCCAGAGACAAGTGAGAGAAACTCGTGTGTGTGTGTGTGTGTGTGTGTGTGTGTGCGCTCGGATTAGCTGCTACGCCCAAGCCGAGACGGAACTCCGACTGCGGTGATACGGACACGGACGTGGCGTCTGGTGGCGCTGTCCTCCCCTGTGCGTCTCAGAAGGACTTTGTCCTTTTATTTTCCGTGTCTTTGATTATTGTTTCAGGGTTCATTCAGGCGAAAGAAAATAACTGGTGATTAAACAGGTTTTTATCATCATTACTTACAGAAAAGTGAAAAACTGACTCGAGTCATGATCAGTGTACTGAAGTGAAAATACAGCCAATGTCCATATCACCAGCATCCTCTTCTTCCTCCTCGTCACCATCACCCCCATCACCATCATCCTCATCACCATCCTCCTCTTCATCCTCGTTGCGTCGTCGTCGTCATTATATGGAGGGAAAGTGTGACCCGCGTGAGTACAGGCTGAGCGCTGATGTTGCAGGAAGTCATCAGTCACTCGGCCCGCGAGAGAGCCGGACGTCCCCGCGTCCACTGATCTGTGAACAATTGAACTTTTACAGCTGGTCTTGGACCGGGGTCAGAGGTCACACATTCCCCCTCGCTATGGTGACGTGTGTCCTGAATGCAGCATGTTGTTGGCTAGGGGACGTGCTTCTTTTTTAACTTCCCTCTGACCTGCAGGGCGGCGCTGTGTCAGGGCCTGTTAGTCTTCAGGAGCTTCAGGGGGCAGTTGAGAGGGGTTACACTACACTCAGTCCAAATGTCCAAGTTTTGTTTTGATTTATTTTGAGGGAAGTCTTTACATCGACTATTTCTAGTCCAATTTCCTGTGAGTTAGTTTGTAGTTATTTACAGTTTAAAATGATTGATAAAAGTAGAGTACAGTGCCTCATCACAATGTGTGGATCATATCGTATCCTTGGGCGACAGTTCTGACGTCAGGTCGTGACCGCTCCTCATGAACATCAGTGTCTTATCACTCGCCATGTCCTTATGCACAAGTCTAAATTTTTCTCTCGTGTTTTCAAGTCCGAAAATTAAAGGCATTAGAGCAGCACGTCACGAGACGTGAGAGTAGAGTGTGGGGTTTCGTTCTGCTTTTCGGACACCTCCAGATATAAGAGGAGATGAAACTGTGGTTTTTCACACCTCCGCTCCATCTGTATGCGCTCTTCACACCATGAGACATGTCTCGTTTTAACACGTCTCCTCGTTTTTTTTGCAGATCTGTCTACTGCACAGAGAAAGTTTGCAGAGTCGCTGAACGAGTTCAAGTTCCAGTGCATCGGGGACGCCGAGACGGACGACGAGATCTGCATCGGTGAGGCGGAGAGCGCGCAGCTCTGGAACTCAGTGTCCTTTTAGGGATTATTTTATAATTATTTACTATAATAAATATCGCATGCCTTCTTAGACATTTGTCCACCCACAGCTTCATTCCAGCTGAACGTAAACACTGATGCTGATTCACAGATTAGGGAACTCGCAGTCATTGTTTAACTTGGTGCAAAATTCTGCATATTCGGCTCCTATCATCAAAAGTCCGAGGACGCCATCATCATTTCTCCCCCTCAGTAATGTTACAGAACAACTGGAGCCTCAGGACAAACATTTCTGAAACACAACTCATACAGTCACAACATCGCCTGCAGACAGATCGGCACATCCGTCAGAACTCACCATTTCAGTGTCTATGTAAATGAGCTCCTGCTGAGCCACGCCCCCAGAGAACAAGTGAGCTAAGTAGCCAGCCAGGGGAGGGTCCTCTCTTATATGAGGTCACATTAGGAAAATTAGAAAAATTTAATTCACTTGTTTAAACCCCGGCCCAAACAAATCGAGTCGAGTTCTTAAGGCGAAATTTTACATGTATTGTGAAACACATTGTCCCATCAGTAATAATGTAAAAGCTGATAATCCGTTCCAGCCACACAAACATATTACCAATATTACCAGTTTTCAACATTATAATCATATTTTTTTTTTATATCGAAACAATAAAGAGATTTAGAAAAGACATGTAAATGTAAAATAGTAAAATATGAAATAACTAGTCATTAAACCTCACTTAACCTTAATTTATGATTCCTCTTGGCACCGGCTGAAAGCAGCTCCCTTTTTCTTCTTACTACTACACCCGCGGTGCTACAGCTTCACTAAATCTTACACATAATAATAAAAAAAAACACAAAAAATATGTAAACTCACTTTGCTTGGCTTTCGACTGACGCAAACGAGTTTTGAACGTCTCCCAGACGTACGCGCGACTAGCTTGTATACCAAATATGTTTTGTATGCCGAGCCAGATTTTTTGCAAAATTTAAGTTCTTAAGATGAAAGTTTGCGTGATGTGGTGTTCGTATGCCGAGGTACATGACTCCAAAGTGCCTTTTACATAATGGGTGCCCTTTAAATAAAGGAATGTTCATGTAATGTTTCTCATTATGAGAATGTTTTATGTAATATAAAGAAAATTAAGATGATGTTTAAACATATTCACTTATTTCAAGCTTAAAATTAACTTATTTAAAATCGAATGTGAAATAATTGCATGAAAATGATCCGTCTGTGGAATAAGACTTCCAAGAGTTCAAGCTTAAATGAAGTAGGAATTTAATAAAAATAGGTTTTAATGATCTTATTGTGATCTCAGAATACATTCTGGATGAATTAATCTACTTTAAAGAGCTCATCACTGCTAAGACACCATTTGTTTGCGCTGCGATGCCTGATATCGGCCTGTGAGTCCGTCCACACTGAGCAGGACTGAGTTCTGATTTTAATAGAATCCACATGGACCGTGGAATTTACTGAGCTGATGCTGGGAGTTTGGATGATGAAGGATGGAGCCTGTAGTCTTGTGTCAGTGCCACGTGCTTCTGCATGAGCCAGGAACAGACGCCAGGAACCAGCGCTAGTGTGCAGATAAGGGTTCGACTGCGAGCAAATGCTGAGAGAATAGAGTCCGTTAGTTGGGTCTGCATGCTGTGTGAGGAGAGATACAGAAGAATACATACAGTTTATGATTTTATGTGAACTTTTAATTTTACACATTATAATCAGCAGAATTAATAGGTTAATGCATTAATATTGTAAAAACATTCAAACCTTTAAATGAATAAATACATCAGCGGATCAGATCGGATCAGATCGTACCCTGTTGTTTCTGCTACATCTGCCCCGCTCTGTAAGTAGGTCGTGAACCCTCAGAGCCGAGTGCTGAAGCGTACAGTGTGTTAACATCGTCCCGTCCTCACTACACACACTCACTACACACAATCACTACACACACTCACTACACACACTCAGCCTTATGGAACAAGATCACTGGGGCAATGCCAAGTGTGCCAGGCGTGGGTGAGGGCGTGTAACACGCTGCACTATCTGACACTCTGATGGATGAGTCTGGGTTTGGGAGTCAGGAGAACACTTTCCCTTATTCATGATGATGATGATGATGATGATGCTCCTGTGAGATCCACAAGGTCAGCTCCATGGTGTGTTCAGAGTGTGATGGAGTGGAGGAACTCGAGTGTCCTGCACAGAGAACTGGATGAACTCAACCTCACTGAACCATCGGCTCTGGGATGAACTGGATGAACTGGAGCCTCCGACGTCAGTGTCCGCGCTCATTAACTCTGCTGTAGAGTGTGTGAATAAACACAAATCCACCCCTCCAACACACACACACACACTCCAACATGTAGTGCACAGCCTTCAAAGAAGGCACACGTTGGGGGAGGGGGGCATCTGGGGCAACTCCATATTATTGCCCTGCAGTGTCTGTATCGTACGAGTGACTTTAGAGACGTGGCATTTTCATCAGTGCTACAGTCTGGGACCGCAGTCCTTCTCCTGAGAGAGAGAGAGAGAGAGAGAGGGGGCTGAAGCTCAGGTGATAACTCCAGGCACTTCAGTGAGGTTTCAGCGCTGCACCACTCCGGAGCAGACGAGCCCCGACTTGTTATTTGGCGCCGAGCTGAGACGTGGAGGTTCGCTTTGATGTCGCATAAAATATTTAGATCTTTACTACCTGAGATTTTAATGTTCACTGGAACTTGAGATACAACAACTACTGAACCTCACCTTCACAACCTGAAGTTCTGGAAAAGTACTGCTCCTGTGCGTCCTTGTGCTTGTGTACACACACACACACACACACACACACACACACACACACACACACACACACACACACACTGATTTTTACCAAAGTCTCATAGTTACATAAACAGCTCAGTAATTCCTCCGGTCACATCACACAGTCAATACACAGGTGAATAAGACTACGGGTACACACACGGGTACACACACGGGTACACACACGGGTACACACAGGGGTACACACAGGGGTACACACACGGGTACACACACGGGTACACACACGGGAACACACACGGGAACACAGGGGTACACACACAGGTACACATACGGGAACACACACGGGTACACACACGGGTACACACACGGGAACACACACGGGTACACACACGGGAACACACACGGGAACACACACGGGTACACACACGGGTACACACACGGGAACACACACGGGTACACACACGGGTACACACACGGGAACACACACGGGAACACACACGGGTACACACACGGGAACACACACGGGAACACACACGGGTACACACACGGGAACACACACGGGTACACACACGGGTACACACACGGGAACACACACGGGAACACACACGGGTACACACACGGGAACACACACGGGAACACACACGGGTACACACACGGGAACACACACGGGAACACACACGGGAACACACACGGGTACACACACGGGTACACACACGGGTACACACACGGGAACACACACGGGAACACACACGGGAACACACACGGGTACACACACGGGTACACACACGGGAACACACACGGGAACACACACGGGTACACACACGGGAACACACACGGGAACACACACGGGAACACACACGGGAACACACACGGGAACACACACGGGTACACACACGGGAACACACACGGGTACACACACGGGAACACACACGGGTACACACACGGGTACACACACGGGAACACACACGGGTACACACACGGGTACACACACGGGAACACACACGGGTACACACACGGGTACACACACGGGAACACACACGGGTACACACACGGGAACACACACGGGTACACACACGGGTACACACACGGGTACACACACGGGTACACACACGGGTACACACACGGGTACACACACGGGTACACACAGGGGTACACACAGGGGTACACACACGGGTACACACACGGGTACACACACGGGAACACACACGGGAACACACACGGGTACACACACGGGTACACACACGGGTACACACAGGGGTACACACAGGGGTACACACACGGGTACACACACGGGTACACACACGGGAACACACACGGGAACACAGGGGTACACACACAGGTACACATGACTCGCCTCAGTGATAGATTCCATCATCACACCTCATTTATACACCTTTTGGTAAAATGTGTCAATGTTTGTGTAGATCAAGTTTTTTTCTCTGTGTGTGTGTGTGTGTGTGTGTGTGTGTGTGTTGAGGAAGGCCAATCATTTGCTGATTTGCATGTAGCCACACCCACAAAACTCCATAAAAGGTAAAGTGCACAAGGAGCGGGAGAGTGAAGTGAGCGATCAGGGTAAAGACTGAACAACAAAGGGGGAGTTATATTGCTTTACTGTAAATACGTACCACGCCCGACCACGCCCGACCACGCCCGACCACGCCCTCTCCTGGTATGAGGGTGTCTGCTAAATGCTGCTAAATATAATAAACATAACCAGTTTAGACTCTGTAGTATCTGGAGGAAGTCCTAGAGCTTATCATCACAGCAAAGATGAATAAATCTGGAATGTGATATTCAACACACACACACACACACACACACACACACACTTTTGTCCTTTTATGTACTCAACAAATAACTGTTCACAGCGAGCCTGGTCTGGTGTAGAAGCGGATGGACCTCAGGAGTAACACAGTTACACTCACACGCTGCTGAGAGACAGCGCCACACGGTGGTCTGAGGTGTGAGTGGAGGAGGAGAAACCGAGAGTGTTTAACATTCTGTATTTCTCTATGTTGTTGTGTTTAATAGCCAGATCACTCCAGGAGTTTGCTGGAGTTCTTCAGAACCTGGAGGACGAGCGGACGCGGATGGTGGGTTTGACGCAGAGCTCTAATCGCTCTCAGTCTCTTCATCATCAGGCTCACGGGGAACTAACTGCTCTGGTTTCTCCTCAGATCGATAATGCAAGCGACGTTCTGATCACACCGCTGGAGCGCTTCAGGAAGGAGCAGATCGGAGCTGCCAAGGTAAGGAACCTTCTGGTCCACTGCTGAAATGAAGTGCTTGTGTGTTCAACACTGATCAGTGCAACAAGTCCAGCTGAGGAAGTCGGGGAGGAATCAGGAGCTGCTCGAGCTTTAAAACACGGTTCAGTTGTCTTTACTGTCAGAGCTGAGGTCTGAAGATTTCATCAGTCTCATGGAGTGTAGGAGGTCTGTAGATGTCCTCTGTGGTCCGTGTCTCTCAGTCATTGATCTCAGAATCCAAAAATGTGCTGCACGGTGTCTGGTGAGGTTTATCACGGCAGGTCAGGGTTTCTGTACTCACTGGAACCCAAAAACATGAGGGATCAGCTGGAGCTCCACCGGTGAGAGCAGGTCTTCACACACCTCCGTACTGAGTGTGATGTGTAGGAGGTGCTTATAGGTGCAGCACAGACGGGTGTGGACGTGGAGTGTAAGTGCTGTACATCACAGCGTTCGGTAACCGACATGTAACTGATTCGTAGGTGATTACGGCGTGTGACGTCACACAGACGAGTGATGAAGACCTGCTTCTGTACGAACTTCAGGAATGTGGATCAGGATTGTAATTAATGTGGAATATTAAAAGTCGATTTGAACACAAATTATGGCGTAAATAATAATGAGAAGTAATTTACCGAATGTAAATGCGATACCCAAATGCTAAAAAAGTGTAGTTTTGTTATTTTTATGTTTTTTTTTTTGCCCATTAATCAGTAAGCCTAATTTTGTCTAATGCTCATACAGGATTTGTGAATGAGAACCCAATAGCAGGTCATTGGTTATTGCGCCACACTGCCATCTGCTGGTGATGTGTGTAAACTGTCATTTTACTCAGGTGAGCTGGGTGTGACAGAGGCTGCATGAGGCTTTGTGCTTATATGGTGTGGAATTCCTTGACCACATGCTCTCTCTCTCACACACACACACACACACACACGCACACGGCCGCTCTGTGTTTGTTAAACATTATACCGGGAGAAATAAAACCCGTCCCATGACCATCTGAACGTCCAGGAGGGTTTGAGTGCTCTGCAGTTCTGTTTAAATCCCTTCAGACTGAGTGTTGAGGGTGTGTTGGGGCGGCGGATGCGGCGGACTCGCTGCAGCACCACGGGGCCTCGTGTGGTGAATGTCGTAGACGTGTGATGTCTGAGATGAGATCGTTAACGTATAGAGTGGAATTATTCCCCTGAACGCTCTGAAGATAGAAAAGCCGTGTTCAAGGATCAAATAAATAGAAAATCAGAACACAAATGGAACTGATGATATTAAACAGTCATTTACAGAAAACGTGAAAAACAAAACCTCACCAGCAAGGTGCTGCATTTAAAGAAATAAACCAGGGGAGTCGAACTGGACCCAGGAGGGGACGGAGTGTGTGTGTGTGTGTGTGTGTGTGTGTGCAGGTTTTCATTTGAACCAAGCAGAAACACACCTCGACACGTCTGAAATAAACACCGACCTCATGTCTGATCTGCTGCTCCTGTGTCGTGTTACATTTTGCCTTTATAAGTGTGATAAACACTCCATATGTAATGTCTGTCCAATCACAGTCCTGAGCAGGACTAAGGGGTGTGGCTTTAATCAGAGAAAGGGAGGGGGAAGGGGGGGGGGGGGGTAATACAGCTGTTGCATTTTCACTCGATTTTTCCTTTAAGGCAAATTTTTATTGTTTTGTTTTGTTTTGTTTTGTTAAAGAAGGCGAAGAAGAAGTATGACAAGGAGACGGAGAAATACTGCGCTGTACTGGAGAAGCACCTCAGCTTATCTGCTAAGAAGAAGGAGGCCCAGCTTCATGAAGTACGCGTCCTAATGTGCTCAGAGCCTCAGTGGGAGTGGGATCAGGGTTAATGTCGGGTTTCAACAACAATAAAAACAGGAAATTACCTCCGATGGAGGCCGTAAACACTTCCACTCTGACACGACGGTTAAATGACTGATTAAACTCTTATTATAATTATTTTAGATGAATTTAATTGACATTACAGAAGGTGTTTGTGCCGCAGTGCTCGCAGGTGGGAAGTGCTCCCCCATGTGGTGGTTGTTTTCTTGCACATTCTCGCCACCTAGTGGTCACACTTATTGTGACGCCTGCTCAGGTTGTCTATCAAGTGCACATTTACATTTAGGCATTTGGCAGACGATCTTATTCAGAGCGACTTACAAAAAGTGCTTTAATGTTTACATTATTGGATACATACTTACACTGGGTTAACTAGGTTAATAACTAAGGGCCATTAGTCCAACACAACTAAGAAGAGGTACACAACGCCCCGCCCCTAAATACTTTCACCCACTGCAGCCTGACTGGTGTTGAGTTTTGATCTGCATAAATGTAGGAGATACAGGAATATCGATATAAACAAGCTGTTACCATGGCAACTGGGTTAACTTACTCCCACTGTCTAGATCAGTGTGGCTTCAGCCTGGTCCTGTAGGAACCCCGTGTACTGTGTGTGTGTGTGTGTGTGTGTGAGTGTGTGTGATGATAACCATCAGCGCTTTTTTCCTTTATCTCCTCAGGCAGACAATCAGGTGGATCACGTGAGGCAGCATTTCTACGAGGTGTCCCTGGAGTACGTGTTTAAAGTGCAGGAAGTGCAGGAGAGGAAGATGTTCGAATTTGTGGAGCCGGTAATCACACACACACACACACACACACACACACACACACACACACACACACACACACACATGAGCAAACCTCTTATAATCATGTTGTGTAGTTTACATCTGAATCTAAAGGCAGTTAAATGCTGTGTGTTTCCAGGAAGGGTTCAGCTGGAGGTCTTGTAGTGTGTGTTTGTGACAGTGTGTGTTTGTGACAGTGTGTGTTTGTGACAGTGTGTGTTTGTGACAGTGTGTGTTTGCGCTGCGTGATGTTCACGGTCCTGTCTCTGATGTTTGTTTGCAGCTGCTGGCGTTCCTACAGGGCCTCTTCACGTATTACCACCACGGGTACGAGCTGGCCAAAGACTTCAACCACTTCAAGACCGACCTCACCATCAGCATCCAGAATGTGAGGAGCTTCACACGGGCTGCAGGGGTCTCTACAGGGGGTCCACCTAAAAAACATCAGACCTAATCATTAAATCATTCAAAACTGACAGGAAAAACAACAACAACAAAAATGAGCATTTCCACTGGGTCAGGTGAAGAAAGAGTAGAAGAGGAGGAGGAGGAGGAGGAAAGATGAAGGAGGGTGAGGAAGTGAGGATAAGGAGTGAGGATGAGGATGGTGAGATGTAAGGATTAGGAGTGAGGATGAGGATGGTAAGATGTAAGGATGAGGATGGTGGGATGTAAGGATGAGGAGTGAGGATGAAGAGGGTGAGATGTAAGGATGAGGAGTGAGGATAAGGAGGGTGAGATGTAAGGATGAGGATGAGGAGGGTGAGATGTAAGGATTAGGAGTGAGGATGAGGATGGTAAGATGTAAGGATGAGGATGGTGGGATGTAAGGATGAGGAGTGAGGATGAGGATGGTGAGATGTAAGGATTAGGAGTGAGGATGAGGATGGTGAGATGTAAGGATTAGGAGTGAGGATGAGGATGGTAAGATGTAAGGATGAGGATGGTGGGATGTAAGGATGAGGAGTGAGGATGAGGATGGTGAGATGTAAGGATTAGGAGTGAGGATGAGGATGGTAAGATGTAAGGATGAGGATGGTGGGATGTAAGGATGAGGGTTGATAGGATGAGGGATCAGGATGGAGGTGTAGGTGCCCCTGTGTGGATGTGAAGGTTGGACTGATGACCCTGTTGGGGTTCATGTTCTCAGACTCGGAACCGTTTCGAGAGCACGAGGTCGGAGGTGGAGAGCCTGATGAGGAAGATGAAGGAGAACCCGCATGAGCACAAGAGCGTCAGTTCTCACACCATGGAGGGCTACCTGTTCATCCTGGAGAAACGTAAGCATCAGTCTGCTGTCTGGGCAACTAATGTGTAATAATAACAAAAAAATTATATTAAAAAATAAATAAAAGACATCACAAACTTTTGAACAATATATATTTTTTATTTAAATGGTCACATGATGTGCTGACGGTCTGGAAATGTTATAATCTGGAACACTTTGCTGTTTAAGAGACTCACCTGCTGTGAGATCTCCAGATGTTGTCCAGCTGCAGGAGCGAGTGTGTTAACACGAGTCCATGTGTCTCGCTGTCTCTCTCTCAGGTCCCTTCGTGTCCACCTGGGTGAAGTTCTACTGCACGTACCAGCGACAGTCCAAACGGCTCATCATCGTTCTCTTCGACCAGAAATCCGGAGGCAAAACTGTAAGCAGCCTCTCGAACCTGCGTCTCACACCTCGGTCTGTCTGCTCCACAGCGCCCCCTGTAGTCCAGTCTCAACACTTCAGAGCAAATCAATCTCTTCTCTTCTTTTCTCTTTTCTTTTTCCCTCTTCTTCTTTTTTCCTTGTTCCCATTCTCTTGTTCTTTCTTCTCTCCTTCTCTCTTCCTTCATTCTATCGCTTCCCTTCTTCTTTTCTTTTCTTTTCTCTTCTCCTCTCTGCGGTTCCTCGTCCCCAGACACCTTTCACCTTTTGTCAAGATCCTGATGGAGAGAACATGTTGGCACAGAGTCCCTGTGTGTGTGTGTGTGTGTGTGTGTGTGTGTGTGTGTGCCATTGAAACAAACAGGAAGTGTTGGAGCTGGACTCAAGGTCTGGCAGAGCGTTCCTCTCCCGAGCCGAGACTGGGACATTAACACTTTAGGAAGACAGAGAGAGTCTGGCTGCCCACACACACACACACACACACACACACACACACACACACACACACACATTATTACACATCAGACGTGGTTAAAGAATTAAAAGTAAACAGTTATTGTCTTATTAAACACTGTTTGTATTCTTAGCTATAAGTGTAACAGGAAGTGAGAGTAATAAAGGATAATAAAGGAAATAAAGACAGGAAGTGACGAGTCTCATCCTCTCAACAGAAGTAATAAACCCCCAGAGCATCACTGCACGTTATTTTATCACTGCATGACGTGATTAAAGATGCGGCATGTTAAAGAAATACATTGCGCGCTTGTGTGTGTGTGTGTGTGTGTGTGTGTGTGTGAGTTAATGGAATGCTGTTGTATTTGTCCTCTCATTAAAGCGACCACTGATTATTTCTGATTGTTTTTGACTTGTACACCTTCATTAGCAGCTTATTTACAAATTATTTAACGCCTTTATGGTTACAGACAAAACACTGTGTTGGTGATGATTTTATTTTTTTATGTTATACATATAATACAGAAAATGTGTGTGTGTGTGTGTGTGTGCGCCAAAGAAGCTCCTTCTGAAGTTTATGCTACATGGACGTGGCTGATCTCACTTCATTAACTTCTCAGCATGAAACTGTCTCGCTTCAAACAATAATCATTTAAATTTAAAACGATTCATATTTCTTTATGAGTATTGATGCTAAAACTAGTGTAAGATTCTAGAAGCACATGAGCTGTAAAAACTATGGCTTAAATAGTTTTTCTTTGGTAAAACTCTAAAAAGCAAAAAATCTGTAGTGTCCGTAACCATGTCACATTCCCGTTGCAATGTCTTAAGGATTTAGCATTTTCACACGTTTTGGCCGACTGTGAGCCTGAATCCTTTAACATCTTTTGTTTCAGGGTGAGGAGGAGAGCTTTGTGCTGAAGTCCTGCACTCGGAGGAAAACAGACTCCATCGAGAAGAGGTTCTGCTTCGACGTGGAGGTCGTGGATCGGTACGTCACAATTCTCCATAAACACCAGCAGATGGTACTGCAGTGCAGAGAAGAACACACACCCTGGCTTTAGGACAGGAGACTTGGCAGAGATGTTAAAAACACACACACACACACACACACACACACACAGTGTCAGTACAGAGCTAATTGCTTTGGCTCGTGAAGCGAGGGTAACCGGGAGCCGAGAGGAAGTCTGAGGAACTGGGCATTGTGCGGCCTGGAGTGGGTGGAGGAGCTGAGGATGGAGCTGCACATTAAGTTGAAGTGTGTGTGTGTGTGTGTGTGTGTGTGTGTGTGTGTGTGGTATTTCAGCACCTATTGGAAGTTATCTAATGTAGAGTAATTCTGACCCGGGCTCTGGGCTGCTCGGTGATACCGATGTCTCTGTGGAGTCGGGCGTGGCTGCGTTCTGTTAGTGAGACCATGAGACAGAGGAAGAGAGAAAGATAAGAGAGAGAGAGAGAGAGAGAGGATACAGTTGTGGTTTGAGCTCCAGAGTTTTAGTGGGTTATTATTTCTCTCCCACTCCTTCTGGAGACTCGATCAGATCTCTAACAGTGTCTCCGTCTGAGATCTCCACATTACAATAAATAATCCAACAGTGTACCATGTGACCTGTCCCAGACCTCACGTCTGTGTTTATAAACAAATCCACATGACAGAAGATGCTCCTTACGGAAGCTGAAAGCCGTGAAATATGTGTGTGTGTGTGTGTGTGTGTGTGTGTTTCAGGCCTGGAGTGGTGATAACCATGCAGGCTCTATCAGAGGAGGATCGGCGCTTGTGGATGGAGGCCATGGACGGCAGAGAGCCGGTACGTTCTTCCCTCGTTCCCCCGTGCTGTGACTTCACTCCTCAGCCCCAAGTGTCGATTAACATCATTTACACCCCAATGACCATCAATTGATGCGTCTCCATTAACGTGTAGCTCTCGAATCAGAAGGTGTTTAGTTTTCATTTTCGAGAGCAGCCGTCTGGACAGGAGCTCCTGCCTTTTCTCAGAGGGGATTACACTGGATTGTGGTCTCTCAGTACCGTGACAAGATGATATTATTACTTATTTATATATATATTTGTTTATTGAAGTGGAGGCTGGTGTTAGAGCGAGTGTTTATAGCTGCTATAACATAAGTAACAACGGGAACTCTCTCATGGACTAGACAAATCTCTGTAGTGTGAGAAGAATAACACACACTGGATTAGATAGTGTTATATTCGAAGGATTTCTTTCAGGTCAGACTCACACACACACACCACCATGTCATTATGTCTTATAACGCAAAGCTTTCTCAAAATAGTTTTTTACACCAATCACAATTAATATTAAGTAAATTTTCCTTAAAAGATGGAAAGAGAGCTTTTGATTTTGTTTAAAAAATCCACCTAACATATTATAATGTATATTATATAAATCCCTCCCTGCTGTGAGTGTGTGCTCGGAGATCAAAAGCGTAGCTGTTTAACTGTGTGTTAGTTACCATGAGCTCCAACATGTTGATATAGTGACTGTCTGTATCAGATGCGGTCTGAACCCAGCTCCATCTGGCGCATTCATTCACACGTCTCCTGTAAGGACGCAGGTCCTCCTCCAGTCTCAGCATGTTTAGTCAACACATTTTGAAAGTATTCTCGCTCTAACTCCAGACCTGAAGGAGCTTTCTATGAAAGATGAGAAGGAGCGATCTGGGCCGGCAGCGTGCCCGCTCTCGGTCTGGTGAACCCTCAGGCTGCTCGGTGAGGCCGAGGCTGTGCTCGGTGAGGGATTTATTTAAATAGAGAGAGAGATGACACAGTTACAATGGACGGGTAATCGTACACAATGCTACGGCTTTGCCTTTTAATAAGCTCTGTACGCAGCTGCACCGTTTGTTTGCCATTGCATGATGGAGCGTCTTTATGGCGTGTTTTTCTGAATGCAAATGTCTCTTCTGTCGCAGGTGTACAACCTCAATCGGGACTGCCAGAACGAAGCCAGTAAGTCTGATGGAAATAAAGCTTAGAATTCAGCTTCCGCTACAGCTGAATGGTTTACACTTGTGCAACACTTACTGTACACTGTACTGTACACTAATAACCCATAAAACGTCTCAAAGCTTCTCTTTCTGTCTCGCCCCAGTGGCCCAGCTGGACGTGATCGGCTTCAACGTCATCAAGAAGTTCATCTACGCTATAGAGACGAGAGGTACGACTCCATCATGTCCTCGCTTGTGTGTCCATTAAAAACACACACATGTAGGTGATACTGATTCATCCCATCAGTCTGTCCTGTGTAGTATCCCTTACTCCTGTCAAATATGTCCAAAACCCAGTTCATGACGTTCACCCAAGTATTGACCTTTTGCACATGACATCATGATATCTGTCATGGTCCCGCCCACTTCTGGACATCAAAAGGACGTTACTTGCTTGTGTCAGAACCTACACAGTAAACCAGTCTCAGAAGCACGTTCAGCAACATCTGATCAGATTATTAGATGATAACAAACATGCTGTCTCCCTAGTACAGGGGTCGGCAATTAAGTTTGGCCTCGGGCCAGATTTTTTCCAAGCCATTACATGGCGGGCCACAACCAAAACATTGGCTAATTTATTAAATTTATAGGGGAGGATGAATGGTAGGCGCTCGTAAAATGACAGAACCGAGATCCGAGATAAACTGACACATCTAAGATGAGATCATCGTGCTAATTACGATCCGGCTAGGTTGGTTCTTCGAGCACACCTGTTGTTGATGATTAGTATGGCTGGATTGAGTTGTCTACTCACTGATCACAAGCCCTGCTATTGGTTGACGAAATGGAAAAAGAGCGGCTCTATTTTTTTTTGTAACACGTGTTATGCGCAGAAATGCCCCCTGCCATGGGTTGCCCCCCCACATAATCGCTATTAAATATTATATTAGAACATAAATTTAGAGGGTAATGCTTTACAAATTACATGAGACAATAAAATAAAATAAGCAATATGAAAATAAATATGTTGTATATGAAAAAATAGAAATATTAATATTTTTGAAATACATGTATACTTTTATATTGTTTGTTATAAAATTAGTTTCGTTTATATAATTTATCATTATAAAATATTTATTTTTATTATATATAATTATTTATTTGCATATTCATGACAAACCCCTGAAAAATAAATGTGCAAGATGCAAGGATATATGCAAGATCCTTTTCTTTTCCCACGTGAGTCAGTCCGCGTCAGTCGTGCTCTTTAACCAATCAGATGTGACCTCGCCATTTCAACCAATCATAACCCGCCAGGAGCGCAGGCTAAATCCTGTTTACATGAAATAAACCTGCTCCCGAGCAGGTTTAAGCTTACGGATATGTTGCTATGACAGCAAATGTGAGAAGCACATCGAAGAACGAAACAATCCAAGATCAGGACAAATCCACAACAATCAAATCCAGCTAACTGAGTTAGCGACAGACGAAGAACGGACCCCTGGGTGCTCGCAAAGCACAACAAGACGTCATTTGTTTTTGCATGTTGAGCGTTCGCTCTGCACCTCGCTGATGCGCTTATTCACCCTCGTATCCAGATATAACAAATAAGAATTTAGATCGATTGAAATATTTCTGTTCTGTATAAGAGCTTTTTTGAGACTGTCAGTCCGATTTTTAAAAAAATATCATTTATTTATTTTCATTCTCTAGTTTAAACAATCTCACGGACCAGATGTTTTTGCTTGCGGGCCACATGTGGCCGGGGGGCCGCTAATTGCCGACCTATGCCCTAGTAGGTCGTTTAGAATCACTTCTGAACCGTCCGTGTTGTAACGTGAGATCCAGCGCTAACTAGCGTCTAACGTACAGCTGAATCCCAAATCCCTCCCTAACCCCTGATCAAGGGCACTACTTGGTGTGTGGTACAAGGGACTGTGACAACAAATCCAGGAGGAACCACATATTTGTACAACATCTGAGTTACTAGGTTACTAGGTTTAGTCCACCATGATCTACTGGACATGAAAAGTATCAGCAGAACAGAAGCGATCAGTTGCTAGGTTACTCTTTAATCTGTGTGATGAAGCATCGGGTAATCCGCTAGGTCATCATCTCACTGTTGTTGTTGTTTTTTTGCC